>NW_027515388.1:0-81085 GCF_048772815.1 Callospermophilus lateralis
GAAGCTAGCCCAAACCATGTTTGATTTAGAGTTCGAACTGCATCTGTCAATATAGGAGAAAACAGAGTGAAAACTAAAAATTCAAACTGTTACTGCAAACGAATGCTTCAACCTAGGAGAACGAAACTTGAACATCCACGTTTTATTGGTGTACTGCTCATTACTTGAAATTATCATGAAGGTCGGAAAAAAAATATGTTGAGATTTCAGGAGACTGTAGTATTTTGGCAGCCTAACAACGCCATTCATTGAATGTGTCTTTCTTCAGTCTCTGCTTAGGTCTACATCCAGAGGAAACAAAAAAAAAAAAATAGAATGTAGAACTACTTTACTGTTTCAAGTTTCAAGAAGCTAGCACAAACCGTGTTTGATTTAGAGTTCGAACTACATTTGTCAATATAGGAGAAAACAGAGTGAAACCTAAAAATTCAAACTGTTACTCCATAAGAATGCTTCAATCTAGGAGAACTAAACGTTGGCATCCAAGTGGGATTGGTGTACTGATCATTACTTGAAAGTATCATGAAGATTGGATGAAAAAATATATGTTGAGATTTCAGGAGACTCTAGTGTGTTGGAAGTTTGGCAACCCCATTCAGTATAAGTGTTATTCGCCAGTCCCAGCTTTAGGATACAAGAGGAAACAAACCTTAGAGATAGAACGTAGAACTACATTATTGTGTCAAGTTTCAAGAAGCTAGCACAAACCGTGTTTGATTTAGAGTTCTAACTGCATCTGTCAATATAGGAGAAAACAGAGTGAAACCTATTATTTCTAACTGTTCCTGCAAACGAATGCTACAACCTAGAGGAACAAAACTTGGGCATCCACGTTTGATTGGTGTACTGATCAATACTTGAAAGAATCATGAAGATTGGATGAAAAAATATATGTTGAGATTTCAGGAGACGGTAGTTTTTTGGAAGCTTAACAACGCCTTTCATTGAAAGTGTTATTCGCCAGTCTCTGCTTAAGGCTACATCAAGAGGAAACAAACCTTAGAGATAGAACGTAGAACTACTTTATTGTGTCAAGTTTCAGGAAGCTAGCACAAACCATGTTTGATTTAGAGTTCGAACTGCATCTGTCAATATAGGAGAAAACAGAGTGAAAACTAAAAATTCAAACTGTTACTGCAAACGAATGCTTCAACCTAGGAGAACGAAACTTGAACATCCACGTTTTATTGGTGTACTGCTGAATACTTGAAATCATCATGAAGTTAGGAAAAAAAATATGTTGAGATTTCAGGAGACTGTAGTATTTTGGCAACCTAACAACGCCTTTCATTGAATGTGTCTTTCGTCAGTCTCTGCTTAGGTCTACATCCAGAGGAAACAAAAAATAAAAATAGAATGTAGAACTACTTTACTGTTTCAAGTTTCAGGAAGCTAGCACAAACCGTGTTTGATTTAGAGTTCGAACTACATTTGTCAATATAGGAGAAAACAGAGTGAAACCTAAAAATTCAAACTGTTACTCCAAAAGAATGCTTCAATCTAGGAGAACTAAACTTTGGCATCCAAGTGGGATTGGTGTACTGATCATTACTTGAAAGTATCATGAAGATTGGATGAAAAAATATATGTTGAGATTTCAGGAGACTCTAGTGTGTTGGAAGTTTGGCAACCCCTTTCAGTATAAGTGTTATTCGCCAGTCCCAGCTTTAGGATACAAGAGGAAACAAACCTTATAGATAGAACGTAGAACTACTTTATTGTGTCAAGTTTCAAGAAGCTAGCACAAACCGTGTTTGATTTAGAGTTCTAACTGCATCTGTCAATATAGGAGAAAACAGAGTGAAACCTATAATTTCGAACTGCTCCTGCAAACGAATGCTACAACCTAGAAGAACAAAAATGGGCATCCACGTTTGATTGGTGTACTGATCAATACTTGAAAGAATCATGAAGATTGGATGAAAAAATATATGTTGAGATTTCAGGAGACGGTAGTTTTTTGGAAGCTTAACAACGCCTTTCATTGAAAGTGTTATTCGCCAGTCTCTGCTTAAGGCTACATCAAGAGGAAACAAACCTTAGAAATAGAACGTAGAACTACTTTATTGTGTCAAGTTTCAGGAAGCTAGCACAAACCATGTTTGATTTAGAGTTCGAACTGCATCTGTCAATATAGGAGAAAAGAGAGTGAAAACTAAAAATTCAAACTGTTACTGCAAACGAATGCTTCACCCTAGGAGAACGAAACTTGAACATCCACGTTTTATTGGTGTACTGCTCATTACTTGAAATTATCATGAAGGTCGGAAAAAAAATATGTTGATATTTCAGGAGACTGTAGTATTTTGGCAGCCTAACAACGCCTTTCATTGAATGTGTCTTTCGTCAGTCTCTGCTTAGGTCTACATCCAGAGGAAACAAAAAATAAAAATAGAATGTAGAACTACTTTACTGTTTCAAGTTTCAAGAAGCTAGCACAAACCGTGTTTGATTTAGAGTTCGAACTACATTTGTCAATATAGGAGAAAACAGAGTGAAACCTAAAAATTCAAACTGTTACTCCAAAAGAATGCTTCAATCTAGGAGAACTAAACTTTGGCATCCAAGTGGGATTGGTGTACTGATCATTACTTGAAAGTATCATGAAGATTGGATGAAAAAATATATGTTGAGATTTCAGGAGATTCTAGTGTTTTGGAAGTTTGGCAACCCCTTTCAGTATAAGTGTTATTCGCCAGTCCCAGGTTAGGATCCAAGAGGAAACAAACCTTAGAGATAGAACGTAGAACTACTTTATTGTGTCAAGTTTCAAGAAGCTAGCACAAACCGTGTTTGATTTAGAGTTCTAACTGCATCTGTCAATATAGGAGAAAACAGAGTGAAACCTATAATTTCTCACTGTTCCTTCAAAGGAATGCTACAACCTAGAAGAACAAAACTTGGGCATCCACGTTTGATTGGTGTACTGATCAATACTTGAAAGAATCATGAAGATTGGATGAAAAAATATATGTTGAAATTTCAGGAGACGGTAGTTTTTTGGAAGCTTAACAACGCCTTTCATTGAAAGTGTTATTCGCCAGTCTCTGCTTAAAGCTACATCAAGAGGAAACAAACCTTAGAGATAGAACGTAGAACTACTTTATTGTGTCAAGTTTCAAGAAGCTATCACAAACCATGTTTGATTTAGAGTTCGAACTGCATCTGTCAATATAGGAGAAAACAGAGTGAAAACTAAAAATTGAAACTGTTACTGCAAACGAATGCTTCAACCTAGGAGAACGAAACTTGAACATCCACGTTTTATTGGTGTACTGCTCATTACTTGAAATTATCATGAATGTCGGAAAAAAAAATATGTTGAGATTTCAGGAGACTGTAGTATTTTGGCAGCCTAACAACGCCTTTCATTTAATGTGTCTTTCGTCAGTCTCTGCTTAGGTCTACATCCAGAGGATACAAAAAATAAAAATAGAATGTAGAACTACTTTACTGTTTCAAGTTTCAAGAAGCTAGCACAAACCCTGTTTGATTTAGATTTCGAACTACATTTGTCAATATAGGAGAAAACAGAGTGAAACCTAAAAATTCAAACTGTTACTCCAGAAGAATGCTTCAATCTAGGAGAGCTAAACTTTGGCATCCAAGTGGGATTGGTGTACTGATCATTACTTGAAAGTATCATGAAGATTGGATGAAAAAATATATGTTGAGATTTCAGGAGACTCTAGTGTGTTGGAAGTTTGGCAACCCCATTCAGTATAAGTGTTATTCGCCAGTCCCAGCTTTAGGATACAAGAGGAAACAAACCTTAGAGATAGAACGTAGAACTACTTTATTGTGTCAAGTTTCAAGAAGCTAGCACAAACCGTGTTTGATTTAGAGTTCTAACTGCATCTGTCAATATAGGAGAAAACAGAGTGAAACCTATAATTTCTAACTGTTCCTGCAAACGAATGCTACAACCTAGAGGAACAAAACTAGGGCATCCACGTTTGATTGGTGTACTGATCAATACTTGAACGAATCATGAAGATTGGATGAAAAAATATATGTTGAGATTTCAGGAGACTGTAGTTTTTTGGAAGCTTAACAACGCCTTTCATTGAAAGTGTTATTCGCCAGTCTCTGCTGAAGGCTACATCAAGAGGAAACAAACCTTAGAGATAGAACGTAGAACTACTTTATTGTGTCAAGTTTCAGGAAGCTAGCACAAACCATGTTTGATTTAGAGTTCGAACTGCATCTGTCAATATAGGAGAAAACAGAGTGAAAACTAAAAATTCAAACTGTTACTGCAAACGAATGCTTCAACCTAGGAGAACGAAACTTGAACATCCACGTTTTATTGGTGTACTGCTGAATACTTGAAATCATCATGAAGTTAGGAAAAAAAAATATGTTGAGATTTCAGGAGACTGTAGTATTTTGGCAACCTAACAACGCCTTTCATTGAATGTGTCTTTCGTCAGTCTCTGCTTATTTCTACATCCAGAGGAAACAAAAAATAAAAATAGAATGTAGAACTACTTTACTGTTTCAAGTTTCAGGAAGCTAGCACAAACCGTGTTTGATTTAGAGTTCGAACTACATTTGTCAATATAGGAGAAAACAGAGTGAAACCTAAAAATTCAAACTGTTACTCCAAAAGAATGCTTCAATCTAGGAGAACTAAACTTTGGCATCCAAGTGGGATTGGTGTACTGATCATTACTTGAAAGTATCATGAAGATTGGATGAAAAAATATATGTTGAGATTTCAGGAGACTCTAGTGTGTTGGAAGTTTGGCCACCCCTTTCAGTATAAGTGTTATTCGCCAGTCCCAGCTTTAGGATACAAGAGGAAACAAACCTTATAGATAGAACGTAGAACTACTTTATTGTGTCAAGTTTCAAGAAGCTAGCACAAACCGTGTTTGATTTAGAGTTCTAACTGCATCTGTCAATATAGGAGAAAACAGAGTGAAACCTATAATTTCGAACTGTTCCTGCAAACGAATGCTACAACCTAGAAGAACAAAAATGGGCATCCACGTTTGATTGGTGTACTGATCAATACTTGAAAGAATCATGAAGATTGGATGAAAAAATATATGTTGAGATTTCAGGAGACGGTAGTTTTTTGGAAGCTTAACAACGCCTTTCATTGAAAGTGTTATTCGCCAGTCTCTGCTTAAGGCTAAATCAAGAGGAAACAAACCTTAGAGATAGAACGTAGAACTACTTTATTGTGTCAAGTTTCAGGAAGCTAGCACAAACCATGTTTGATTTAGAGTTCGAACTGCATCTGTCAATATAGGAGAAAAGAGAGTGAAAACTAAAAATTCAAACTGTTACTGCAAACGAATGCTTCAACCTAGGAGAACGAAACTTGAACATCCACGTTTTATTGGTGTACTGCTCATTACTTGAAATTATCATGAATGTCGGAAAAAAAAATATGTTGAGATTTCAGGAGACTGTAGTATTTTGGCAGCCTAACAACGCCTTTCATTGAATGTGTCTTTCGTCAGTCTCTGCTTAGGTCTACATCCAGAGGAAACAAAAAATAAAAATAGAATGTAGAACTACTTTACTGTTTCAAGTTTCAAGAAGCTAGCACAAACCGTGTTTGATTTAGAGTTCGAACTACATTGTCAATATAGGAGAAAAAAGAGTGAAACCTAAAAATTCAAACTGTTACTCCAAAAGAATGCTTCAATCTAGGAGAGCTAAACTTAGGCATCCAAGTGGGATTGGTGTACTGATCATTACTTGAAAGTATCATAAAGATTGGATGAAAAAATATATGTTGAGATTTCAGGAGACTCTAGTGTGTTGGAAGTTTGGCAACCCCATTCAGTATAAGTGTTATTCGCCAGTCCCAGCTTTAGGATACAAGAGGAAACAAACCTTAGAGATAGAACGTAGAACTACTTTATTGTGTCAAGTTTCAAGAAGCTAGCACAAACCGTGTTTGATTTAGAGTTCTAACTGCATCTGTCAATATAGGAGAAAACAGAGTGAAACCTATAATTTCTAACTGTTCCTGCAAACGAATGCTACAACCTAGAGGAACAAAACTTGGGCATCCACGTTTGATTGGTGTACTGATCAATACTTGAAAGAATCATGAAGATTGGATGAAAAAATATATGTTGAGATTTCAGGAGACGGTAGTTTTTTGGAAGCTTAACAACGCCTTTCATTGAAAGTGTTATTCGACAGTCTCTGCTTAAGGCTACATCAAGAGGAAACAAACCTTAGAGATAGAACGTAGAACTACTTTATTGTGTCAAGTTTCAGGAAGCTAGCACAAACCATGTTTGATTTAGAGTTCGAACTGCATCTGTCAATATAGGAGAAAACAGAGTGAAAACTAAAAATTCAAACTGTTACTGCAAACGAATGCTTCAACCTAGGAGAACGAAACTTGAACATCCACGTTTTATTGGTGTACTGCTGAATACTTGAAATCATCATGAAGTTAGGAAAAAAAAATATGTTGAGATTTCAGGAGACTGTAGTATTTTGGCAACCTAACAACGCCTTTCATTGAATGTGTCTTTCGTCAGTCTCTGCTTAGGTCTACATCCAGAGGAAACAAAAAATAAAAATAGAATGTAGAACTACTTTACTGTTTCAAGTTTCAGGAAGCTAGCACAAACCGTGTTTGATTTAGAGTTCGAACTACATTTGTCAATATAGGAGTAAACAGAGTGAAACCTAAAAATTCAAACTGTTACTCCAAAAGAATGCTTCAATCTAGGAGAACTAAACTTTGGCATCCAAGTGGAATTGGTGTACTAATCATTACTTGTAAGTATCATGAAGATTGGATGAAAAAATATATGTTGAGATTTCAGGAGACTCTAGTGTGTTGGAAGTTTGGCAACCCCATTCAGTATAAGTGTTATTCGCCAGTCCCAGCTTTAGGATCCAAGAGGAAACAAACCTTAGAGATAGAACGTAGAACTACTTTATTGTGTCAAGTTTCAAGAAGCTAGCACAAACCGTGTTTGATTTAGAGTTCTAAATGCATCTGTCAATATAGGAGAAAACAGAGTGAAAAATATAATTTCTAACTGTTCCTTCAAACGAATGCTACAACCTAGAAGAACAAAACTTGGGCATCCACGTTTGATTGGTATACTGATCAATACTTGAAAGAATCATGAAGATTGGCTGAAAAAATATATGTTGAGATTTCAGGAGACGGTAGTTTTTTGGAAGCTTAACAACGCCTTTCATTGAAAGTGTTATTCGCCAGTCTCTGCTTAAAGCTACATCAAGAGGAAACAAACCTTAGAGATAGAACGTAGAACTACTTTATTGTGTCAAGTTTCAAGAAACTATCACAAACCATGTTTGATTTAGAGTTCGAACTGCATCTGTCAATATAGGAGAAAACAGAGTGAAAACTAAAAATTCAAAATGTTACTGCAAACGAATGCTTCAACCTAGGAGAACGAAATTTGAACATCCACGTTTTACTGGTGTACTGCTCATTACTTGAAATTATCATGAATGTCGGAAAAAAAAATATGTTGAGATTTCAGGAGACTGTAGTATTTTATCAGCCTAACAACGCCTTTCATTGAATGTGTCTTTCGTCAGTCTCTGCTTAGGTCTACATCCAGAGGAAACAAAAAATAAAAATAGAATGTAGAACTACTTTACTGTTTCAAGTTTCAAGAAGCTAGCACAAACCATGTTTGATTTAGAGTTCGAACTACATTGTCAATATAGGAGAAAACAGAGTGAAACCTAAAAATTCAAACTGTTACTCCAAAAGAATGCTTCAATCTAGGAGAACTAAACTTTGGCATCCAAGTGGGATTGGTGTACTGATCATTACTTGAAAGTACCATGAAGATTGGATGAAAAAATATATGTTGAGATTTCAGGAGACTCTAGTGTGTTGGAAGTTTGGCAACCCCTTTCAGTATAAGTGTTATTCGCCAGTCCCAGCTTTAGGATACAAGAGGAAACAAACCTTAGAGATAGAACGTAGAACTACTTTATTGTGTCAAGTTTCAAGAAGCTAGCACAAACCGTGTTTGATTTAGAGTTCTAACTGCATCTGTCAATATAGGAGAAAACAGAGTGAAACCTATAATTTCTAACTGTTCCTGCAAACGAATGCTACAACCTAGAGGAATGAAACTTGGGCATCCACGTTTGATTGGTGTACTGATCAATACTTGAAAGAATCATGAAGATTGGATGAAAAATATATGTTGAGATTTCAGGAGACGGTAGTTTTTTGGAAGCTTAACAACGCCTTTCATTGAAAGTGTTATTCGCCAGTCTCTGCTTAAGGCTACATCAAGAGGAAACAAACCTTAGAGATAGAACGTAGAACTACTTTATTGTGTCAAGTTTCAGGAAGCTAGCACAAACCATGTTTGATTTAGAGTTCGAACTGCATCTGTCAATATAGGAGAAAAGAGAGTGAAAACTAAAAATTCAAACTGTTACTGCAAACGAATGCTTCAACCTAGGAGAACGAAACTTGAACATTCTCGTTTTATTGGTGTACTGCTCATTACTTGAAATTATCATGAAGGTCGGAAAGAATAATATGTTGAGATTTCAGGAGACTGTAGTATTTTGGCAGCCTAACAACGCCTTTCATTGAATGTGTCTTTCGTCAGTCTCTACTTAGGTCTACATCCAGAGGAAACAAAAAATAAAAATAGAATGTAGAACTACTTTACTGTTTCAAGTTTCAAGAAGCTAGCACAAACCGTGTTTGATTTAGAGTTCGAACTACATTTGTCAATATAGGAGAAAACAGAGTGAAACCTAAAAATTCAAACTGTTACTCCAAAAGAATGCTTCAATCTAAGAGAACTACACTTTGGCATCCAAGTGGGATTGGTGTACTGATCATTACTTGAAAGTATCATGAAGATTGGATGAAAAAATATATGTTGAGATTTCAGGAGATTCTAGTGTTTTGGAAGTTTGGCCACCCCTTTCAGTATAAGTGTTATTCGCCATTCCCAGCTTTAGGATACAAGAGTAAAAAACCTTAGAGATAGAACGTAGAACTACTTTATTGTGTCAAGTTTCAAGAAGCTAGCACAAACCGTGTTGGATTTAGAGTTCTAACTGCATCTGTCAATATAGGAGAAAACAGTGTGAAACCTATAATTTCTAACTGTTCCTGCAAACGAATGCTACAACCTAGAAGAACAAAACTTGGGCATCCACGTTTGATTGGTGTACTGATCAATACTTGAAAGAATCATGAAGATTGGATGAAAAAATATATGTTGAATTTTCAGGAGACTGTAGTTTTTTGGAAGCTTAACAACGCCTTTCATTGAAAGTGTTATTCGCCAGTCTCTGCTTAAGGCTACATCAAGAGGAAACAAACCTTAGAGATAGAACGTAGAACTACTGTATTGTGTCAAGTGTCAGGAAGCTAGCACAAACCATGTTTGATTTTGAGTTCGAACTGCATCTGTCAATATAGGAGAAAAGAGAGTGAAAACTAAAAATTCAAACTGTTACTGCAAACGAATGCTTCAACCTAGGAGAACGAAACTTGAACATCCACGTTTTATTGGTGTACTGCTCATTACTTGAAATTATCATGGAGGTCGGAAAAAAAATATGTTGAGATTTCAGGAGACTGTAGTATTTTGGCAGCCTAACAACGCCTTTCATTGAATGTGTCTTTCGTTAGTCTCTGCTTAGGTCTACATCCAGAGGAAACAAAAAATAAAAATAGAATGTAGAACTACTTTGCTGTTTCAAGTTTCAAGAAGCTAGCACAAACCGTGTTTGATTTAGAGTTCGAACTACATTTGTCAATATAGGAGAAAACAGAGTGAAACCTAAAAATTCAAACTGTTACTCCAAAGAATGCTTCAATCTAGGAGAACTAAACTTTGGCATCCAAGTGGATTGGTGTACTGATCATTACTTGAAAGTATCATGAAGATTGGATGAAAAAATATATGTTGAGATTTCAGGAGACTCTAGTGTGTTGGAAGTTTGGCAACCCCTTTCAGTATAAGTGTTATTCGCCATTCCCAGCTTTAGGATCCAAGAGGAAACAAACCTTAGAGATAGAACGTAGAACTACTTTATTGTGTCAAGTTTCAAGAAGCTAGCACAAACCGTGTTTGATTTAGAGTTCTAACTGCATCTGTCAATATAGGAGAAAACAGAGTGAAACCTATAATTTCTAACTGTTCCTGCAAACGAATGCTACAACCTAGAAGAACAAAACTTGGGCATCCACGTTTGATTGTTGTACTGACCAATACTTGAAAGAATCATGAAGATTGGATGAAAAAATATATGTTGAGATTTCAGGAGACGGTAGTTTTTTGGAAGCTTAACAACGCCTTTCATTGAAAGTGTTATTCGCCAGTCTCTGCTTAAGGCTACATCAAGAGGAAACAAACCTTAGAGATAGAACGTAGAACTACTTTATTGTGTCAAGTTTCAGGAAGCTAGCACAAACCATGTTTGATTTAGAGTTCGAACAGCATCTGTCAATATAGGAGAAAAGAGAGTGAAAACTAAAAATTCAAACTGTTACTGCAAACGAATGCTTCAACCTAGGAGAACGAAACTTGAACATCCACGTTTTATTGGTGTACTGCTCATTACTTGAAATTATCTTGAAGGTCGGAAAAAAAATATGTTGAGATTTCAGGAGAGTGTAGTATTTTGGCAGCCTAACAACGCCTTTCATTGAATGTGTCTTTCGTCAGTCTCTGCTTCGGTCTACATCCAGAGGAAACAAAAAATAAAAATAGAATGTAGAACTACTTTACTGTTTCAAGTTTCAAGAAGCTAGCACAAACCGTGTTTGATTTAGAGTTCGAACTACATTTGTCAATATAGGAGAAAACAGAGTGAAACCTAAAAATTCAAACTGTTACTCCAAAAGAATGCTTCAATCTAGGAGAACTAAACTTTGGCATCCAAGTGGGATTGGTGTACTGATCATTACTTGAAAGTATCATGAAGATTGGATGAAAAAATATATGTTGAGATTTCAGGAGACTCTAGTGTTTTGGAAGTTTGGCCACCCCTTTCAGTATAAGTGTTATTCGCCATTCCCAGCTTTAGGATACAAGAGGAAAAAACCTTAGAGATAGAACGTAGAACTACTTTATTGTGTCAAGTTTCAAGAAGCTAGCACAAACCGTGTTTGATTTAGAGTTCTAACTGCATCTGTCAATATAGGAGAAAACAGAGTGAAACCTATAATTTCTAACTGTTCCTGCAAACGAATGCTACAACCTAGAAGAACAAAACTTGGGCATCCACGTTTGATTGGTGTACTGATCAATACTTGAAAGAATCATGAAGATTGGATGAAAAAATATATGTTGAGATTTCAGGAGACTGTAGTTTTTTGGAAGCTTAACAACGCCTTTCATTGAAAGTGTTATTCGCCAGTCTCTGCTTAAGGCTACGTCAAGAGGAAACAAACCTTAGAGATAGAACGTAGAACTACTTTATTGTGTCAAGTTTTAGGAAGCTAGCACAAACCATGTTTGATTTAGAGTTCGAACTGCATCTGTCAATATAGGAGAAAAGAGAGTGAAAACTAAAAATTCAAACTGTTACTGCAAACGAATGCTTCAACCTAGGAGAACGAAACTTGAACATCCACGTTTTATTGGTGTACTGCTCATTACTTGAAATTATCATGAAGGTCGGAAAAAAAATATGTTGAGATTTCAGGAGACTGTAGTATTTTGGCAGCCTAACAACGCCTTTCATTTAATGTGTCTTTCGTCAGTCTCTGCTTAGGTCTACATCCAGAGGAAACAAAAAATAAAAATAGAATGTAGAACTACTTTACTGTTTCAAGTTTCAAGAAGCTAGCACAAACCGTGTTTGATTTAGAGTTCGAACTACATTTGTCAATATAGGAGAAAACAAAGTGAAACCTAAAAATTCAAACTGTTACTCCAAAAGAATGCTTCAATCTAGGAGAACTAAACTTTGGCATCCAAGTGGGATTGGTGTACTGATCATTACTTGAAAGTATCATGAAGATTGGATGAAAAAATATATGTTGAGATTTCAGTAGACTCTAGTGTTTTGGAAGTTTGGCAACACCTTTCAGTATAAGTGTTATTCGCCAGTCCCAGGTTTAGGATCCAAGAGGAAACAAACCTTAGTGATAGAACGTAGAACTACTTTATTGTGTCAAGTTTCAAGAAGCTAGCACAAACCGTGTTTGATTTAGAGTTCTAACTGCATCTGTCAATATAGGAGAAAACAGAGTGAAACCTATAATTTCTAACTGTTCCTGCAAACGAATGCTACAACCTAGAAGAACAAAACTTGGGCATCCACGTTTGATTGGTGTACTGATCAATACTTGAAAGAATCATGAAGATTGGATGAAAAAATATATGTTGAGATTTCAGGAGACGGTAGTTTTTTGGAAGCTTAACAACGCCTTTCATTGAAAGTGTTATTCGCCAGTCTCTGCTTAAGGCTACATCAAGAGGAAACAAACCTTAGAGATAGAACGTAGAACTACTTTATGGTGTCAAGTTTCAGGAAGCTAGCACAAACCATGTTTGATTTAGAGTTCGAACTGCATCTGTCTATATAGGAGAAAAGAGAGTGAAAACTAAAAATTCAAACTGTTACTGCAAACGAATGCTTCAACCTAGGAGAACGAAACTTTAACATCCACGTTTTATTGGTGTACTGCTCATTACTTGAAATTATCTTGAAGGTCGGAAAAAATATGTTGAGATTTCAGGAGACTGTAGTATTTTGGCAGCCTAACAACGCCTTTCATTGAATGTGTCTTTCGTCAGTCTCTGCTTCGGTCTACATCCAGAGGAAACAAAAAATAAAAATAGAATGTAGAACTACTTTACTGTTTCAAGTTTCAAGAAGCTAGCACAAACCGTGTTTGATTTAGAGTTCGAACTACATTTGTCAATATAGGAGAAAACAGAGTGAAACCTAAAAATTCAAACTGTTACTCCAAAAGAATGCTTCAATCTAGGAGAACTAAACTTTGGCATCCAAGTGGGATTGGTGTACTGATCATTACTTGAAAGTATCATGAAGATTGGATGAAAAAATATATGTTGAGATTTCAGGAGACTCTAGTGTTTTGGAAGTTTGGCCACCCCTTTCAGTATAAGTGTTTTTCGCCATTCCCAGCTTTAGGATACAAGAGGAAAAAACCTTAGAGATAGAACGTAGAACTACTTTATTGTGTCAAGTTTCAAGAAGCTAGCACAAACCGTGTTTGATTTAGAGTTCTAACTGCATCTGTCAATATAGGAGAAAACAGAGTGAAACCTATAATTTCTAACTGTTTCTGCAAACGAATGCTACAACCTAGAAGAACAAAACTTGGGCATCCACGTTTGATTGGTGTACTGATCAATACTTGAAAGAATCATGAAGATTGGATGAAAAAATATATGTTGAGATTTCAGGAGACTGTAGTTTTTGGAAGCTTAACAACGCCTTTCATTGAAAGTGTTATTCGCCAGTCTCTGCTTAAGGCTACATGAAGAGGAAACAAACCTTAGAGATAGAACGTAGAACTACTTTATTGTGTCAAGTTTCAGGAAGCTAGCACAAACCATGTTTGATTTAGAGTTCGAACTGCATCTGTCAATATAGGAGAAAATAGAGTGAAAACTAAAAATTCAAACTGTTACTGCAAACGAATGCTTCAACCTAGGAGAACGAAACTTTAACATCCACGTTTTATTGGTGTACTGCTCATTACTTGAAATTATCTTGAAGGTCGAAAAAAAAATATGTTGAGATTTCAGGAGACTGTAGTATTTTGGCAGCCTAACAACGCCTTTCATTGAATGTGTCTTTCGTCAGTCTCTGCTTCGGTCTACATCCAGAGGAAACAAAAAATAAAAATAGAATGTAGAACTACTTTACTGTTTCAAGTTTCAAGAAGCTAGCACAAACCGTGTTTGATTTAGAGTTCAAACTACATTTGTCAATATAGGAGAAAACAGAGTGAAACCTAAAAATTCAAACTGTTACTCCAAAAGAATGCTTCAATCTAGGAGAACTAAACTTTGGCATCCAAGTGGGATTGGTGTACTGATCATTACTTGAAAATATCATGAAGATTTGATGAAAAAATATATGTTGAGATTTCCGGAAACTCTAGTGTGTTGGAAGATTGGCAACCCCTTTCAGTATAAGTGTTATTCGCCAGTCCCAGCTTTAGGATACAAGAGGAAACAAACCTTAGAGATAGAACGTAGAACTACTTTATTGTGTCAAGTTTCAAGAAGCTAGCACAAACCGTGTTTGATTTAGAGTTCTAACTGCATCTGTCAATATAGGAGAAAACAGAGTGAAACCTATAATTTCTAACTGTTCCTGCAAACGAATGCTATAACCTAGAAGAACAAAACTTGGGCATCCACGTTTGATTGGTGTACTGATCAATACTTGAAAGAATCATGAAGATTGGATGAAAAAGTATATGTTGAGATTTCAGGAGACGGTAGTTTTTTGAAGCTTAACAACGCCTTTCATTGAAAGTGTTATTCGCCAGTCTCTGCTTAAGGCTACATGAAGAGGAAACAAACCTAAGAGATAGAACGTAGAACTACATTACTGTGTCAAGTTTCAAGAAGCTAGCACAAACCGTGTTTGATTTAGAGTTCTAACTGCATCTGTCAATATAGGAGAAAACAGAGTGAAACCTATAATTTCTAACTGTTCCTGCAAACGAATGCTACAACCTAGAAGAAACAAAACTTGGGCATCCACGTTTGATTGGTGTACTGATCAATACTTGAAAGAATCATGAAGATTGGATGAAAAAATATATGTTGAGATTTCAGGAGACGGTAGTTTTTTGGAAGCTTAACAACGCCTTTCATTGAAAGTGTTATTCGCCAGTCTCTGCTTAAGGCTACATCAAGAGGAAACAAACCTTAGAGATAGAACGTAGAACTACTTTATGGTGTCAAGTTTCAGGAAGCTAGCACAAACCATGTTTGATTTAGAGTTCGAACTGCATCTGTCAATATAGGAGAAAAGAGAGTGAAAACTAAAAATTCAAACTGTTACTGCAAACGAATGCTTCAACCTAGGAGAACGAAACTTTAACATCCACGTTTTATTGGTGTACTGCTCATTACTTGAAATTATCTTGAAGGTCGGAAAAAAATATGTTGAGATTTCAGGAGACTGTAGTATTTTGGCAGCCTAACAACGCCTTTCATTGAATGTGTCTTTCGTCAGTCTCTGCTTCGGTCTACATCCAGAGGAAACAAAAAATAAAAATAGAATGTAGAACTACTTTACTGTTTCAAGTTTCAAGAAGCTAGCACAAACCGTGTTTGATTTAGAGTTCGAACTACATTTGTCAATATAGGAGAAAACAGAGTGAAACCTAAAAATTCAAACTGTTACTCCAAAAGAATGCTTCAATCTAGGAGAACTAAACTTTGGCATCCAAGTGGGATTGGTGTACTGATCATTACTTGAAAGTATCATGAAGATTGGATGAAAAAATATATGTTGAGATTTCAGGAGACTCTAGTGTTTTGGAAGTTTGGCCACCCCTTTCAGTATAAGTGTTTTTCGCCATTCCCAGCTTTAGGATACAAGAGGAAAAAACCTTAGAGATAGAACGTAGAACTACTTTATTGTGTCAAGTTTCAAGAAGCTAGCACAAACCGTGTTTGATTTAGAGTTCTAACTGCATCTGTCAATATAGGAGAAAACAGAGTGAAACCTATAATTTCTAACTGTTTCTGCAAACGAATGCTACAACCTAGAAGAACAAAACTTGGGCATCCACGTTTGATTGGTGTACTGATCAATACTTGAAAGAATCATGAAGATTGGATGAAAAAATATATGTTGAGATTTCAGGAGACTGTAGTTTTTGGAAGCTTAACAACGCCTTTCATTGAAAGTGTTATTCGCCAGTCTCTGCTTAAGGCTACATGAAGAGGAAACAACCTTAGAGATAGACGTAGAACTACTTTATTGTGTCAAGTTTCAGGAAGCTAGCACAAACCATGTTTGATTTAGAGTTCGAACTGCATCTGTCAATATAGGAGAAAATAGAGTGAAAACTAAAAATTCAAACTGTTACTGCAAACGAATGCTTCAACCTAGGAGAACGAAACTTTAACATCCACGTTTTATTGGTGTACTGCTCATTACTTGAAATTATCTTGAAGGTCGAAAAAAAAATATGTGAGATTTCAGGAGACTGTAGTATTTTGGCAGCCTAACAACGCCTTTCATTGAATGTGTCTTTCGTCAGTCTCTGCTTCGGTCTACATCCAGAGGAAACAAAAAATAAAAATAGAATGTAGAACTACTTTACTGTTTCAAGTTTCAAGAAGCTAGCACAAACCGTGTTTGATTTAGAGTTCAAACTACATTTGTCAATATAGGAGAAAACAGAGTGAAACCTAAAAATTCAAACTGTTACTCCAAAAGAATGCTTCAATCTAGGAGAACTAAACTTTGGCATCCAAGTGGGATTGGTGTACTGATCATTACTTGAAAATATCATGAAGATTTGATGAAAAAATATATGTTGAGATTTCCGGAAACTCTAGTGTGTTGGAAGATTGGCAACCCCTTTCAGTATAAGTGTATTCGCCAGTCCCAGCTTTAGGATACAAGAGGAAACAAACCTTAGAGATAGAACGTAGAACTACTTTATTGTGTCAAGTTTCAAGAAGCTAGCACAAACCGTGTTTGATTTAGAGTTCTAACTGCATCTGTCAATATAGGAGAAAACAGAGTGAAACCTATAATTTCTAACTGTTCCTGCAAACGAATGCTATAACCTAGAAGAACAAAACTTGGGCATCCACGTTTGATTGGTGTACTGATCAATACTTGAAAGAATCATGAAGATTGGATGAAAAAGTATATGTTGAGATTTCAGAGACGGTAGTTTTTTGGAAGCTTAACAACGCCTTTCATTGAAAGTGTTATTCGCCAGTCTCTGCTTAAGGCTACATGAAGAGGAAACAAACCTAAGAGATAGAACGTAGAACTACATTACTGTGTCAAGTTTCAAGAAGCTAGCACAAACCGTGTTTGATTTAGAGTTCTAACTGCATCTGTCAATATAGGAGAAAACAGAGTGAAACCTATAATTTCTAACTGTTCCTGCAAACGAATGCTACAACCTAGAAGAACAAAACTTGGGCATCCACGTTTGATTGGTGTACTGACCAATACTTGAAAGAATCATGAAGATTGGATGAAAAAATATATGTTGAGATTTCAGGAGACGGTAGTTTTTTGGAAGCTTAACAACGCCTTTCATTGAAAGTGTTATTCGCCAGTCTCTGCTTAAGGCTACATCAAGAGGAAACAAACCTTAGAGATAGAACGTAGAACTACTTTATTGTGTCAAGTTTCAGGAAGCTAGCACAAACCATGTTTGATTTAGAGTTCGAACAGCATCTGTCAATATAGGAGAAAAGAGAGTGAAAACTAAAAATTCAAACTGTTACTGCAAACGAATGCTTCAACCTAGGAGAACGAAACTTGAACATCCACGTTTTATTGGTGTACTGCTCATTACTTGAAATTATCTTGAAGGTCGGAAAAAAAATATGTTCAGATTTCAGGAGAGTGTAAGTATTTTGGCAGCCTAACAACGCCTTTCATTGAATGTGTCTTTCGTCAGTCTCTGCTTCGGACTACATCCAGAGGAAACAAAAAATAAAATAGAATGTAGAACTACTTTACTGTTTCAAGTTTCAAGAAGCTAGCACAAACCGTGTTTGATTTAGAGTTCGAACTACATTTGTCAATATAGGAGAAAACAGAGTGAAACCTAAAAATTCAAACTGTTACTCCAAAAGAATGCTTCAATCTAGGAGAACTAAACTTTGGCATCCAAGTGGGATTGGTGTACTGATCATTACTTGAAAGTATCATGAAGATTGTATGAAAAAATATATGTTGAGATTTCAGGAGACTCTAGTGTTTTGGAAGTTTGGCCACCCCTTTCAGTATAAGTGTTATTCGCCATTCCCAGCTTTAGGATACAAGAGGAAAAAACCTTAGAGATAGAACGTAGAACTACTTTATTGTGTCAAGTTTCAAGAAGCTAGCACAAACGTGTTTGATTTAGAGTTCTAACTGCATCTGTCAATATAGGAGAAAACAGAGTGAAACCTATAATTTCTAACTGTTCCTGCAAACGAATGCTACAACCTAGAAGAACAAAACTTGGGCATCCACGTTTGATTGGTGTACTGATCAATACTTGAAAGAATCATGAAGATTGGATGAAAAAATATATGTTGAGATTTCAGGAGACTGTAGTTTTTTGGAAGCTTAACAACGCCTTTCATTGAAAGTGTTATTCGCCAGTCTCTGCTTAAGGCTACGTCAAGAGGAAACAAACCTTAGAGATAGAACGTAGAACTACTTTATTGTGTCAAGTTTCAGGAAGCTAGCACAAACCATGTTTGATTTAGAGTTCGAACTGCATCTGTCAATATAGGAGAAAAGAGAGTGAAAACTAAAAATTCAAACTGTTACTGCAAACGAATGCTTCAACCTAGGAGAACGAAACTTGAACATCCACGTTTTATTGGTTTACTGCTCATTACTTGAAATTATCATGAAGGTCGGAAAAAAAATATGTTGAGATTTCAGGAGACTGTAGTATTTTGGCAGCCTAACAACGCCTTTCATTTAATGTGTCTTTCGTCAGTCTCTGCTTAGGTCTACATCCAGTGGAAACAAAAAATAAAAATAGAATGTAGAACTACTTTACTGTTTCAAGTTTCAAGAAGCTAGCACAAACCGTGTTTGATTTAGAGTTCGAACTACATTTGTCAATATAGGAGAAACAAAGTGAAACCTAAAAATTCAAACTGTTACTCCAAAAGAATGCTTCAATCTAGGAGAACTAAACTTTGGCATCCAAGTGGGATTGGTGTACTGATCATTACTTGAAAGTATCATGAAGATTGGATGAAAAAATATATGTTGAGATTTCAGTAGACTCTAGTGTTTTGGAAGTTTGGCACACCTTTCAGTATAAGTGTTATTCGCCAGTCCCAGGTTTAGGATCCAAGAGGAAACAAACCTTAGTGATAGAACGTAGAACTACTTTATTGTGTCAAGTTTCAAGAAGCTAGCACAAACCGTGTTTGATTTAGAGTTCTAACTGCATCTGTCAATATAGGAGAAAACAGAGTGAAACCTATAATTTCTAACTGTTCCTGCAAACGAATGCTACAACCTAGAAGAACAAAACTTGGGCATCCACGTTTGATTGGTGTACTGATCAATACTTGAAAGAATCATGAAGATTGGATGAAAAAATATATGTTGAGATTTCAGGAGACGGTAGTTTTTTGGAAGCTTAACAACGCCTTTCATTGAAAGTGTTATTCGCCAGTCTCTGCTTAAGGCTACATCAAGAGGAAACAAACCTTAGAGATAGAACGTAGAACTACTTTATGGTGTCAAGTTTCAGGAAGCTAGCACAAACCATGTTTGATTTAGAGTTCGAACTGCATCTGTCAATATAGGAGAAAAGAGAGTGAAAACTAAAAATTCAAACTGTTACTGCAAACGAATGCTTCAACCTAGGAGAACGAAACTTTAACATCCACGTTTTATTGGTGTACTGCTCATTACTTGAAATTATCTTGAAGGTCGGAAAAAAAATATGTTGAGATTTCAGGAGACTGTAGTATTTTGGCAGCCTAACAACGCCTTTCAATTGAATGTGTCTTTCGTCAGTCTCTGCTTCGGTCTACATCCAGAGGAAACAAAAAATAAAAATAGAATGTAGAACTACTTTACTGTCTCAAGTTTCAAGAAGCTAGCACAAACCGTGTTTGATTTAGAGTTCGAACTACATTTGTCAATATAGGAGAAAACAGAGTGAAACCTAAAAATTCAAACTGTTACTCCAAAAGAATGCTTCAATCTAGGAGAACTAAACTTTGGCATCCAAGTGGGATTGGTGTACTGATCATTACTTGAAAGTATCATGAAGATTGGATGAAAAAATATATGTTGAGATTTCAGGAGACTCTAGTGTTTTGGAAGTTTGGCCACCCCTTTCAGTATAAGTGTTTTTCGCCATTCCCAGCTTTAGGATACAAGAGGAAAAAACCTTAGAGATAGAACGTAGAACTACTTTATTGTGTCAAGTTTCAAGAAGCTAGCACAAACCGTGTTTGATTTAGAGTTCTAACTGCATCTGTCAATATAGGAGAAAACAGAGTGAAACTATAATTTCTAACTGTTTCTGCAAACGAATGCTACAACCTAGAAGAACAAAACTTGGGCATCCACGTTTGATTGGTGTACTGATCAATACTTGAAAGAATCATGAAGATTGGATGAAAAAAATATGTTGAGATTTCAGGAGACTGTAGTTTTTTGGAAGCTAACAACGCCTTTCATTGAAAGTGTTATTCGCCAGTCTCTGCTTAAGGCTACATGAAGAGGAAACAAACCTTAGAGATAGAACGTAGAACTACTTTATTGTGTCAAGTTTCAGGAAGCTAGCACAAACCATGTTTGATTTAGAGTTCGAACTGCATCTGTCAATATAGGAGAAAAGAGAGTGAAAACTAAAAATTCAAACTGTTACTGCAAACGAATGCTTCAACCTAGGAGAACGAAACTTGAACATCCACGTTTTATTGGTGTACTGCTCATTACTTGAAATTATCATGAAGGTCGGAAAAAAAATATGTTGAGATTTCAGGAGACTGTAGTATTTGGCAGCCTAACAACGCCTTTCATTTAATGTGTCTTTCGTCAGTCTCTGCTTAGGTCTACATCCAGAGGAAACAAAAAATAAAAATAGAATGTAGAACTACTTTACTGTTTCAAGTTTCAAGAAGCTAGCACAAACCGTGTTTGATTTAGAGTTCGAACTACATTTGTCAATATAGGAGAAAACAGAGTGAAACCTAAAAATTCAAACTGTTACTCCAAAAGAATGCTTCAATCTAGGAGAACTAAACTTTGGCATCCAAGTGGGATTGGTGTACTGATCATTACTTGAAAGTATCATGAAGATTGGATGAAAAAATATATGTTGAGATTTCAGGAGACTCTAGTGTTTTGGAAGTTTGGCCACCCCTTTCAGATAAGTGTTATTCGCCATTCCCAGCTTTAGGATACAAGAGGAAAAAACCTTAGAGATAGAACGTAGAACTACTTTATTGTGTCAAGTTTCAAGAAGCTAGCACAAACCGTGTTTGATTTAGAGTTCTAACTGCATCTGTCAATATAGGAGAAAACAGAGTGAAACCTATAATTTCTAACTGTTCCTGCAAACGAATGCTACAACCTAGAAGAACAAAACTTGGGCATCCACGTTTGATTGGTGTACTGATCAATACTTGAAAGAATCATGAAGATTGGATGAAAAAATATATGTTGAGATTTCAGGAGACTGTAGTTTTTGGAAGCTTACAACGCCTTTCATTGAAAGTGTTATTCGCCAGTCTCTGCTTAAGGCTACGTCAAGAGGAAACAAACCTTAGAGATAGAACGTAGAACTACTTTATTGTGTCAAGTTTCAGGAAGCTAGCACAAACCATGTTTGATTTAGAGTTCGAACTGCATCTGTCAATATAGGAGAAAAGAGAGTGAAAACTAAAAATTCAAACTGTTACTGCAAACGAATGCTTCAACCTAGGAGAACGAAACTTGAACATCCACGTTTTATTGGTGTACTGCTCATTACTTGAAATTATCATGAAGGTCGGAAAAAAAATATGTTGAGATTTCAGGAGACTGTAGTATTTTGGCAGCCTAACAACGCCTTTCATTTAATGTGTCTTTCGTCAGTCTCTGCTTAGGTCTACATCCAGAGGAAACAAAAAATAAAAATAGAATGTATAACTACTTTACTGTTTCAAGTTTCAAGAAGCTAGCACAAACCGTGTTTGATTTAGAGTTCGAACTACATTTGTCAATATAGGAGAAAACAAAGTGAAACCTAAAAATTCAAACTGTTACTCCAAAAGAATGCTTCAATCTAGGAGAACTAAACTTTGGCATCCAAGTGGGATTGGTGTACTGATCATTACTTGAAAGTATCATGAAGAATTGGATGAAAAAATATATGTTGAGATTTCAGTAGACTCTAGTGTTTTGGAAGTTTGGCAACACCTTTCAGTATAAGTGTTATTCGCCAGTCCCAGGTTTAGGATCCAAGAGGAAACAAACCTTAGTGATAGAACGTAGAACTACTTTATTGTGTCAAGTTCCAAGAAGCTAGCACAAACCGTGTTTGATTTAGAGTTCTAACTGCATCTGTCAATATAGGAGAAAACAGAGTGAAACCTATAATTTCTAACTGTTCCTGCAAACGAATGCTACAACCTAGAAGAACAAAACTTGGGCATCCACGTTTGATTGGTGTACTGATCAATACTTGAAAGAATCATGAAGATTGGATGAAAAAATATATGTTGAGATTTCAGGAGACGGTAGTTTTTGGAAGCTTAACAACGCCTTTCATTGAAAGTGTTATTCGCCAGTCTCTGCTTAAGGCTACATCAAGAGGAAACAAACCTTAGAGATAGAACGTAGAACTACTTTATGGTGTCAAGTTTCAGGAAGCTAGCACAAACCATGTTTGATTTAGAGTTCGAACTGCATCTGTCAATATAGGAGAAAAGAGAGTGAAAACTAAAAATTCAAACTGTCAAACTGTTACTGCAAACGAATGCTTCAACCTAGGAGAACGAAACTTTAACATCCACGTTTTATTGGTGTACTGCTCATTACTTGAAATTATCTTGAAGGTCGGAAAAAAAATATGTTGAGATTTCAGGAGACTGTAGTATTTTGGCAGCCTAACAACGCCTTTCATTGAATGTGTCTTTCGTCAGTCTCTGCTTCGGTCTACATCCAGAGGAAACAAAAAATAAAAATAGAATGTAGAACTACTTTACTGTCTCAAGTTTCAAGAAGCTAGCACAAACCGTGTTTGATTTAGAGTTCGAACTACATTTGTCAATATAGGAGAAAACAGAGTGAAACCTAAAAATTCAAACTGTTACTCCAAAAGAATGCTTCAATCTAGGAGAACTAAACTTTGGCATCCAAGTGGGATTGGTGTACTGATCATTACTTGAAAGTATCATGAAGATTGGATGAAAAAATATATGTTGAGATTTCAGGAGACTCTAGTGTTTTGGAAGTTTGGCCACCCCTTTCAGTATAAGTGTTTTTCGCCATTCCCAGCTTTAGGATACAAGAGGAAACAAACCTTAGAGATAGAACGTAGAACTACTTTATTGTGTCAAGTTTCAAGAAGCTAGCACAAACCGTGTTTGATTTAGACTTCTAACTGCATCTGTCAATATAGGAGAAAACAGAGTGAAACCTATAATTTCTAACTGTTTCTGCAAACGAATGCTACAACCTAGAAGAACAAAACTTGGGCATCCACGTTTGATTGGTGTACTGATCAATACTTGAAAGAATCATGAAGATTGGATGAAAAAAATATGTTGAGATTTCAGGAGACTGTAGTTTTTTGGAAGCTTAACAACGCCTTTCATTGAAAGTGTTATTCGCCAGTCTCTGCTTAAGGCTACATGAAGAGGAAACAAACCTTAGAGATAGAACGTAGAACTACTTTATTGTGTCAAGTTTCAGGAAGCTAGCACAAACCATGTTTGATTTAGAGTTCGAACTGCATCTGTCAATATAGGAGAAAAGAGAGTGAAAACTAAAAATTCAAACTGTTACTGCAAACGAATGCTTCAACCTAGGAGAACGAAACTTGAACATCACGTTTTATTGGTGTACTGCTCATTACTTGAAATTATCATGAAGGTCGGAAAAAAAATATGTTGAGATTTCAGGAGACTGTAGTATTTTGGCAGCCTAACAACGCCTTTCATTTAATGTGTCTTTCGTCAGTCTCTGCTTAGGTCTACATCCAGAGGAAACAAAAAATAAAAATAGAATGTAGAACTACTTTACTGTTTCAAGTTTCAAGAAGCTAGCACAAACCGTGTTTGATTTAGAGTTCGAACTACATTTGTCAATATAGGAGAAAACAAAGTGAAACCTAAAAATTCAAACTGTTACTCCAAAAGAATGCTTCAATCTAGGAGAACTAAACTTTCGCATCCAAGTGGGATTGGTGTACTGATCATTACTTGAAAGTATCATGAAGATTGGATGAAAAAATATATGTTGAGATTTCAGTAGACTCTAGTGTTTTGGAAGTTTGGCAACACCTTTCAGTATAAGTGTTATTCGCCAGTCCCAGGTTTAGGATCCAAGAGGAAACAAACCTTAGTGATAGAACGTAGAACTACTTTATTGTGTCAAGTTTCAAGAAGCTAGCACAAACCGTGTTTGATTTAGAGTTCTAACTGCATCTGTCAATATAGGAGAAAACAGAGTGAAACCTATAATTTCTAACTGTTCCTGCAAACGAATGCTACAACCTAGAAGAACAAAACTTGGGCATCCACGTTTGATTGGTGTACTGATCAATACTTGAAAGAATCATGAAGATTGGATGAAAAAATATATGTTGAGATTTCAGGAGACGGTAGTTTTTTGGAAGCTTAACAACGCCTTTCATTGAAAGTGTTATTCGCCAGTCTCTGCTTAAGGCTACATCAAGAGGAAACAAACCTTAGAGATAGAACGTAGAACTACTTTATGGTGTCAAGTTTCAGGAAGCCAGCACAAACCATGTTTGATTTAGAGTTCGAACTGCATCTGTCAATATAGGAGAAAAGAGAGTGAAAACTAAAAATTCAAACTGTTACTGCAAACGAATGCTTCAACCTAGGAGAACGAAACTTTAACATCCACGTTTTATTGGTGTACTGCTCATTACTTGAAATTATCTTGAAGGTCGGAAAAAAAATATGTTGAGATTTCAGGAGACTGTAGTATTTTGGCAGCCTAACAACGCCTTTCATTGAATGTGTCTTTCGTCAGTCTCTGCTTCGGTCTACATCCAGAGGAAACAAAAAATAAAAATAGAATGTAGAACTACTTTACTGTTTCAAGTTTCAAGAAGCTAGCACAAACCGTGTTTGATTTAGAGTTCGAACTACATTTGTCAATATAGGAGAAAACAGAGTGAAACCTAAAAATTCAAACTGTTACTCCAAAAGAATGCTTCAATCTAGGAGAACTAAACTTTGGCATCCAAGTGGGATTGGTGTACTGATCATTACTTGAAAGTATCATGAAGATTGGATGAAAAAATATATGTTGAGATTTCAGGAGACTCTAGTGTTTTGGAAGTTTGGCCACCCCTTTCAGTATAAGTGTTTTTCGCCATTCCCAGCTTTAGGATACAAGAGGAAACAAACCTTAGAGATAGAACGTAGAACTACTTTATTGTGTCAAGTTTTAAGAAGCTAGCACAAACCGTGTTTGATTTAGAGTTCTAACTGCATCTGTCAATATAGGAGAAAACAGAGTGAAACCTATAATTTCTAACTGTTTCTGCAAACGAATGCTACAACCTAGAAGAACAAAACTTGGGCATCCACGTTTGATTGGTGTACTGATCAATACTTGAAAGAATCATGAAGATTGGATGAAAAAATATATGTTGATATTTCAGGAGACTGTAGTTTTTTGGAAGCTTAACAACGCCTTTCATTGAAAGTGTTATTCGCCAGTCTCTGCTTAAGGCTACATGAAGAGGAAACAAACCTTAGAGATAGAACGTAGAACTACTTTATTGTGTCAAGTTTCAGGAAGCTAGCACAAACCATGTTTGATTTAGAGTTCGAACTGCATCTGTCAATATAGGAGAAAATAGAGTGAAAACTAAAAATTCAAACTGTTACTGCAAACGAATGCTTCAACCTAGGAGAACGAAACTTTAACATCCACGTTTTATTGGTGTACTGCTCATTACTTGAAATTATCTTGAAGGTCGGAAAAAAAATATGTTGAGATTTCAGGAGAGTGTAGTATTTTGGCAGCCTAACAACGCCTTTCATTGAATGTGTCTTTCGTCAGTCTCTGCTTCGGTCTACATCCAGAGGAAACAAAAAATAAAAATAGAATGTAGAACTACTTTACTGTTTCAAGTTTCAAGAAGCTAGCACAAACCGTGTTTGATTTAGAGTTCGAACTACATTTGTCAATATAGGAGAAAACAGAGTGAAACCTAAAAATTCAAACTGTTACTCCAAAAGAATGCTTCAATCTAGGAGAACTAAACTTTGGCATCCAAGTGGGATTGGTGTACTGATCATTACTTGAAAATATCATGAAGATTTGATGAAAAAATATATGTTGAGATTTCCGGAAACTCTAGTGTGTTGGAAGATTGGCAACCCCTTTCAGTATAAGTGTTATTCGCCAGTCCCAGCTTTAGGATACAAGAGGAAACAAACCTTAGAGATAGAACGTAGAACTACTTTATTGTGTCAAGTTTCAAGAAGCTAGCACAAACCGTGTTTGATTTAGAGTTCTAACTGCATCTGTCAATATAGGAGAAAACAGAGTGAAACCTATAATTTCTAACTGTTCCTGCAAACGAATGCTATAACCTAGAAGAACAAAACTTGGGCATCCACGTTTGATTGGTGTACTGATCAATACTTGAAAGAATCATGAAGATTGGATGAAAAAGTATATGTTGAGATTTCAGGAGACGGTAGTTTTTTGGAAGCTTAACAACGCCTTTCATTGAAAGTGTTATTCGCCAGTCTCTGCTTAAGGCTACATCAAGAGGAAACAAACCTAAGAGATAGAACGTAGAACTACATTACTGTGTCAAGTTTCAAGAAGCTAGCACAAACCGTGTTTGATTTAGAGTTCTAACTGCATCTGTCAATATAGGAGAAAACAGAGTGAAACTTATAATTTCTAACTGTTCCTGCAAACGAATGCTACAACCTAGAAGAACAAAATTTCTGCATCCACGTTTGATCGGTGTACTGATCAATACTTGAAAGAATCATGAAGATTGGATGAAAAAATATATGTTGAGATTTCAGGAATCGGTAGTTTCTTAGAAGCTTAACAACGCCTTTCATTGAAAGTGTTATTCGCCAGTCTCTGCTTAAGGCTACATCAAGAGGAAACAAACCTTAGAGATAGAACGTAGAACTACTTTATTGTGTCAAGTTTCAAGAAGCTAGCACAAACCATGTTTGATTTAGAGTTCGAACTGCATCTGTCAATATAGGTGAAAACTAAAAATTCAAACTGTTACTGCAAACGAATGCTTCAACCTAGGAGAACGAAACTTGAACATCCACGTTTTATTGGTGTACTGCTCATTACTTGAAATTATCATGAAGGTCGGAAAAAAAAAATATGTAGAGATTTCAGGAAACTGTAGTATTTTGGCAGCCTAACAACGCCTTTCATTGAATGTGTCTTTCGTCAGTCTCTGCTTAGGTCTACATCCAGAGGAAACAAAAAATAAAAATAGAATGTAGAACTACTTTACTGTTTCAAGTTTCAAGAAGCTAGCACAAACCCTGTTTGATTTAGAGTTCGAACTACATTTGTCAATATAGTAAAAAACAGAGTGAAACCTAAAAATTCAAACTGTTACTCCAAAAGAATGCTTCAATCTAGGAGAACTAAACTTTGGCATCCAAGTGGGATTGGTGTACTGATCATTACTTGAAAGTATCATGAAGATTGGATGAAAAAATATATGTTGAGATTTCACGAGACTCTAGTGTGTTGGAAGTTTGGCAACCCCTATCAGTATAAGTGTTATTCGCCAGTCCCAGCTTTAGGATACAAGAGGAAACAAACCTTAGAGATAGAACGTAGAACTACTTTACTGTGTCAAGTTTCAAGAAGCTAGCACACACCGTGTTTGATTTAGAGTTCTAACTGCATCTGTCAATATAGGAGAAAACAGAGTGAAACCTATAATTTCTAACTGTTCCTGCAAACGAATGCTACAACCTAGAAGAACAAAACTTGGGCATCCACGTTTGATTGGTGTACTGATCAATACTTGAAAGAATAATGAAGATTGGATGAAAACATATATGTTGAGATTTCAGGAGAGGGTAGTTTTTTGGAAGCTTAACAACGCCTTTCATTGAAAGTGTTATTCGCTGGTCTCTGCTTAAGGCTACATCAAGATTAAACAAACCTTAGAGATAGAACGTAGAACTACTTTATGGTGTCAAGTTTCAAGAAGCTAGCACAAACCATGTTTGATTTAGAGTTCGAACTGCATCTGTCAATATAGGAGAAAACAGAGGGAAATCTAAAAATTCAAGCTGTTACTGCAAACGAATGCTTCAACCTAGGAGAACGAAACTTGAACATCCACGTTTTATTGGTGTACTGCTCATTACTTGTAATTATCATGAATTTCGGAAAAAAAAAATATGTTGAGATTTCAGGAGACTGTATTATTTTGGCAGCCTAACAACGCCTTTCATTGAATATGTCTTTCCACATTCTCTGCTTAGGTCTACATCCAGAGGAAACAAAAAATAAAAATAGAATGTAGAACTACTTTACTGTTTCAAGTTTCAAGAAGCTAGCACAAACCGTGTTTGATTTAGAGTTCGAACTATATTTGTCAATATAGGAGAAAACAGAGTGAAACCTAAAAATTCAAACTGTTACTGCAAACGAATGCTTCAAGCTAGGAGAACGAAACTTGAATATCCACGTTTTATTGGTGTACTGCTGATTACATGAAATTATCATGAAGGTCGGAAAAAAAAATATGTTGAGATTTCCCGACACTGTAGTATTTTGGCAGCCTAACAACGCCTTTCATTGAATGTGTCTTTCGTCAGTCTCTGCTTAGGTCTACATCCAGAGGAAACAAAAAAATAAAAATAGAATGTAGAACTACTTTACTGTTTCAAGTTTCAAAAAGCTAGCACAAACCGTGTTTGATTTACAGATCGAACTACATTTGTCAATATAGGAGAAAACAGAGTGAAACCTAAAAATTCAAACTGTTACTCCAAAAGACTGCTTCAATCTAGGAGAACTAAACTTTGGCATCCAAGTGGGATTGGTGTACTGATCATTACTTGAAAGTATCATGAAGATTGGATGAAAAAATATATGTTGAGATTTCCGGAGACTCTAGTGTGTTGGAAGTTTGGCAACCCCTTTCAGTATAAGTGTTATTCGCCAGTCCCAGCTTTAGGATACAAGAGGAAACAAACCTTAGAGATAGAACGTAGAACTACTTTATTGTGTCAAGTTTCAAGAAGCTAGCACAAACCGTGTTTGATTTAGAGTTTGAACTACATTTGTCAATATAGGAGAAAACAGAAGGAAACCTAAAAATTCAAACTGTTACTCCAAAAGAATGCTTCAATCTAGGAGAACTAAACTTTGGCATCCAAGTGGGATTGGTGTACTGATCATTACTTGAAAGTATCATGAAGATTGGATGAAAAAATGTATGTTGAGATTTCAGGAAACTCTAGTGTGTTGGAAGTTTGGCAACCCCTTTCAGTATAAGTGTTATTCGCCAGTCCCAGCTTTAGGATACAAGAGGAAACAAACCTTAGAGATAGAACGTAGATCTACTTTATTGTGTCAAGTTTCAAGAAGCTAGCACAAACCGTGTTTGATTTAGAGTTCTAACTGCATCTGTCAATATAGGAGAAAACAGAGTGAAACCTATAATTTCTAACTGTTCCTGCAAACGAATGCTACAACCTAGAAGAACAAAACTTGGGCATCCACGTTTGATTGGTGTACTGATCAATACTTGAAAGAAACATGAAGATTGGATGAAAAAATGTATGTTGAGATTTCAGGAGACGGTAGTTTTTTGGAAGCTTAACAACGCCTTTCATTGAAAGTGTTATTTGCCAGTCTCTGCTTAAGGCTACATCAACAGGAAACAAACCTTAGAGATAGAACGTAGAACTACTTTATTGTGTCAAGTTTCAAGAAGCTAGCACAAACCATGTTTGATTTAGAGTTCGAACTGCATCTGTCAATATAGGAGAAAACAGAGTGAAAACTAAAAATTCAAACTGTTACTGCAAACGAATGCTTCAACCTAGGAGAACGAAACTTGAACATTCACGTTTTATTGGTGTACTGCTGATTACATGAAATTATCATGAAGGTCGGAAAAAAAATATGTTGAGATTTCAGGAGACTGTAGTATTTTGGAAGCCTAACAACGCCTTTCATTGAATGTGTCTTTCGTCAGTCTCTGCTTAGGTCTACATCCAGAGGAAACAAAAAATAAAAATAGAATGTAGAACTACTTTACTGTTTCAAGTTTCAAGAAGCTAGCACAAACCGTGTTTGATTTAGAGTTCGAACTACATATGTCAATATAGGAGAAAACAGAGTGAAACCTAAAAATTCAACTGTTACTCCAAAAGACTGCTTCAATCTAGGAGAACTAAACTTTGGCATCCAAGTGGGATTGGTGTACTGATCATTACTTGAAAGTATCATGAAGATTGGATGAAAAAATATATGTTGAGATTTCAGGAGACTCTAGTGTGTTGGAAGTTTGGCAACCCCTTTCAGTATAAGTGTTATTCGCCAGTCCCAGCTTTAGGATACAAGAGGAAACAAACCTTAGAGATAGAACGTAGAACTACTTTATTGTGTCAAGTTTCAAGAAGCTAGCACAAAAAGTGTTTGATTTAGAGTTCTAACTGCATCTGTCAATATAGGAGAAAACAGAGTGAAACCTATAATTTCTAACTGTTCCTGCAAACGAATGCTACAACCTAGAAGAACAAAACTTGGGCATCCACGTTTGATTGGTGTACTGATCAATACTTGAAAGAATCATGAAGATTGGATGAAAAAATGTATGTTGAGATTTCAGGAGACGGTAGTTTTTTGGAAGCTTAACAACGCCTTTCATTGAAAGTGTTATTTGCCAGTCTCTGCTTAAGGCTACATCAACAGGAAACAAACCTTAGAGATAGAACGTAGAACTACTTTATTGTGTCAAGTTTCAAGAAGCTAGCACAAACCATGTTTGATTTAGAGTTCGAACTGCATCTGTCAATATAGGAGAAAACAGAATGAAAACTAAAAATTCAAACTGTTACTGCAAACGAATGCTTCAACCTAGGAGAACGAAACTTGAACATCCACGTTTTATTGGTGTACTGCTCATTACTTGAAATTATCATAAAGGTCGGAAGAAAAAATATGTTGAGATTTCAGGAGACTGTAGTATTTTGCAGCCTAACAATGCCTTTCATTGAATGTGTCTTTCGTGAGTCTCTGCTTAGGTCTACATCCAGAGGAAACAAAAAATAAAAATAGAATATAGAACTACTTTACTGTTTCAAGTTTCAAGAAGCTAGCACAAACCGTGTTTGATTTAGAGTTCGAACTTCATTTGTCAATATAGGAGAAAACAGAGTGAAACCTAAAAATTCAAACTGTTACTCCAAAAGAATGCTTCATTCTAGGAGAACTAAACTTTGGCATCCAAGTGGGATTGGTGTACTGATCATTACTTGAAAGTATCATGAAGATTGGATGAAAAAATATATGTTGAGATTTCCGGAGACTCTAGTGTGTTGGAAGTTTGGCAACCCCTTTCAGTATAAGTGTTATTCGCCAGTCCCAGCTTTAGGATACAAGAGGAAACAAACCTTAGAGATAGAACGTAGAACTACTTTATTGTGTCAAGTTTCAAGAAGCTAGCACAAACCGTGTTTGATTTAGAGTTTGAACTACATTTGTCAATATAGGAGAAAACAGAAGGAAACCTAAAAATTCAAACTGTTACTCCAAAAGAATGCTTCAATCTAGGAGAACTAAACTTTGGCATCCAAGTGGGATTGGTGTACTGATCATTACTTGAAAGTATCATGAAGATTGGATGAAAAAATATATGTTGAGATTTCAGGAAACTCTAGTGTGTTGGAAGTTAGGCAACCCCTTTCAGTATAAGTGTTATTCGCCAGTCCCAGCTTTAGGATACAAGAGGAAACAAACCTTAGAGATAGAACGTAGAACTACTTTATTGTGTCAAGTTTCAAGAAGCTAGCACAAACCGTGTTTGATTTAGAGTTCGAACTACATTTGTCAATATAGGAGAAAACAGAATGAAACCTAAAAATTCAAACTGTTACTCCAAAAGAATGCTTCAATCTAGGAGAACTAAACTTTGGCATCCAAGTGGGATTGGTGTACTGATCATTACTTGAAAGTATCATGAAGATTGGATGAAAAAATGTATGTTGAGATTTCAGGAAACTCTAGTGTGTTGGAAGTTTGGCAACCCCTTTCAGTATAAGTGTTATTCGCCAGTCCCAGCTTTAGGATACAAGAGGAAACAAACCTTAGAGATAGAACGTAGAACTACTTTATTGTGTCAAGTTTCAAGAAGCTAGCACAAACCGTGTTTGATTTAGAGTTCTAACTACATCTGTCAATATAGGAGAAAACAGAGTGAAACCTATAATTTCTAACTGTTCCTGCAAACGAATGCTACAACCTAGAAAAACAAAACTTGGGAATCCACGTTTGATTGGTGTACTGATCAATACTTGAAAGAATCATGAAGATTGGATGAAAAAATGTATGTTGAGATTTCAGGAGACTGTAGTTTTTTGGAAGCTTAACAACCCCTTTCATTGAAAGTGTTATTTGCCAGTCTCTGCTTAAGGCTACATCAACAGGAAACAAACCTTAGAGATAGAACGTAGAACTACTTTATTGTGTCAAGTTTCAAGAAGCTAGCACAAACCATGTTTGATTTAGAGTTCGAACTGCATCTGTCAATATAGGAGAAAACAGAGTGAAAACTAAAAATTCAAACTGTTACTGCAAACGAATGCTTCAACCTAGGAGAACGAAACTTGAACATCCACGTTTTATTGGTGTACTGCTCATTACTTGAAATTATCATGAAGGTCGGAAGAAAAAATATGTTGAGATTTCAGGAGACTGTAGTATTTTGGCAGCCTAACAACGCCTTTCATTGAATGTGTCTTTCGTCAGTCTCTGCTTAGGTCTACATCCAGAGGAAACAAAAAATAAAAATAGAATGTAGAACTATTTACTGTTTCAAGTTTCAAGAAGCTAGCACAAACCGTGTTTGATTTAGAGTTCGATCTACATTTGTCAATATAAAAGAAAACAGAGTGAAACCTAAAAATTCAAACTGTTACTTCAAAAGAATGCTTCAATCTAGGAGAACTAAACTTTGGCATCCAAGTGGGATTGGTGTACTGATCATTACTTGAAAGTATCATGAAGATTGGATGAAAAAATATATGTAGAGATTTCAGGAGACTCTATTGTGTTGGAAGTTTGGCAACCCTTTCAGTATAAGTGTTATTCGCCAGTCCCAGCTTTAGGATACAAGAGGAAACAAACCTTAGAGATAGAACGTAGAACTACTTTATTGTGTCAAGTTTCAAGAAGCTAGCACAAACCGTGTTTGATTTAGAGTTCTAACTGCATCTGTCAATATAGGAGAAAACAGAGTGAAACCTATAATTTCTAACTGTTCCTGCAAACGAATGCTACAACCTAGAAGAACAAAACTTGGGCATCCACGTTTGATTGGTGTACTGATCAATACTTGAAAGAATCATGAAGATTGGATGAAAAAATGTATGTTGAGATTTCAGGAGACGGTAGTTTTTTGGAAGCTTAACAACGCCTTTCATTGAAAGTGTCATTTGCAAGTCTCTGCTTAAGGCTACATCAACAGGAAACAAACCTTAGAGATAGAACGTAGAACTACTTTATTGTGTCAAGTTTCAAGAAGCTAGCACAAACCATGTTTGATTTAGAGTTCGAACTGCATCTGTCAATATAGGAGAAAACAGAGTGAAAACTAAAAATTCAAACTGTTACTGCAAACGAATGCTTCAACCTAGGAGAACGAAACTTGAACATCCACGTTTTATTGGTGTACTGCTGATTACATGAAATTATCATGAAGGTCGGAAAAAAAATATGTTGAGATTTCAGGAGACTGTAGTATTTTGGCAGCCTAACAACGCCTTTTATTGAATGTGTCTTTCGTCAGTCTCTGCTTAGGTCTACATCCAGAGGAAACAAAAAATAAAAATAGAATGTAGAACTACTTTACTGTTTCAAGTTTCAAGAAGCTAGCACAAACCGTGTTTGATTTAGAGTTCGAACTACATATGTCAATATAGGAGAAAACAGAGTGAAACCTAAAAATTCAAACTGTTACTCCAAAAGAATGCTTCAATCTAGGAGAACTAATCTTTGGCATCCAAGTGGGATTGGTGTACTGATCATTACTTGAAAGTATCATGAAGATTGGATGAAAAAATATATGTTGAGATTTCAGGAGACTCTAGTGTGTTGGAAGTTTGGCAATCCCTTTCAGTATAAGTGTTATTCGCCAGTCCCAGCTTTAGGATACAAGGGGAAACAAACCTTAGAGATAGAACGTAGAACTACTTTATTGTGTCAAGTTTCAAGAAGCTAGCACAAACCGTGTTTGATTTAGAGTTCTAACTGCATCTGTCAATATAGGAGAAAACAGAGTGAAACCTATAATTTCTAACTGTTCCTGCAAACGAATGCTACAACCTAGAAGAACAAAACTTGGGCATCCACGTTTGATTGGTGTACTGATCAATACTTGAAAGAATCATGAAGATTTGATGAAAAAATATATGTTGAGATTTCAGAAGACGGTAGTTTTTTGGAAGCTTAACAACGCCTTTCATTGAAAGTGTTATTCGCCAGTGTCTGCTTAAGGCTACATCAAGAGGAAACAAACCTTAGAGATAGAACGGAGAACTACTTTATTGTGTCAAGTTTCAAGAAGCTAGCACAAACCATGTTTGATTTAGAGTTCTAACTGCATCTGTCAATATAGGAGAAAACAGAGTGAAAACTAAAAATTCAAACTGTTACTGCAAATGAATGCTTCAAGCTAGGAGAACGAAACTTGAACATCCACGTTTTATTGGTGTACTGCTGATTACATGAAATTATCATGAAGGTCGGAAAAAAAAAATATGTTGAGATTCAGGAGACTGTAGTATTTTGGCAGAATAACAACGCCTTTCATTGAATGTGTCTTTCGTCAGTCTCTGCTTAGGTTTACATCCAGAGGAAACAAAAAATAAAAATAGAATGTAGAACTACTTTACTGTTTCAAGTTTCAAGAAGCTAGCACGAACCGTGTTTGATTTAGAGTTCGAACTACATTTGTCAATATAGGAGAAAACAGAATGAAACCTAAAAATTCAAACTGTTACTCCAAAAGAATGCTTCAATCTAGGAGAACTAAACTTTGGCATCCAAGTAGGATTGGTGTACTGATCATAACTTGAAAGTATCATGAAGATTGGATGAAAAAATATATGTTGAGATTTCAGGAAACTCTAGTGTGTTGGAAGTTTGGCAACCCCTTTCAGTATAAGTGTTATTCGCCAGTCCCAGCTTTAGGATACAAGAGGAAACAAACCTTAGAGATAGAACGTAGAACTACTTTATTGTGTCAAGTTTCAAGAAGCTAGCACAAACCGTGTTTGATTTAGAGTTCTAACTGCATCAGTCAATATAGGAGAAAACAGAGTGAAACCTACAATTTCTAACTGTTCCTGCAAACGAATTCTACAACCTAGAAGAACAAAACTTGGGCATCCACGTTTGATTGGTGTACTGATCAATACTTGAAAGAATCATGAAGATTGGATGAAAAAATATATGTTGAGATTTCAGGAGACGGTAGTTTTTTAGAAGCTTAACAACGCCTTTCATTGAAAGTGTTATTCGCCAGTCTCTGCTTAAGGCTACATCAAGAGGAAACAAACCTTAGAGATAGAACATAGAACTTCTTTACTGTGTCAAGTTTCAAGAAGCTATCACGAACCATGTTTGATTTAGAGTTCTAACTGCATCTGTCAATATAGGAGAAAACAGAGTGAAACCTATAATTTCTAACTGTTCCTGCAAACGAATGCTACAACCTAGAAGAAGAAAACTTGGGCATCCACGTTTGATTGGTGTACTGATCAATACTTGAAAGAATCATGAATATTGGATGAAAAAATATATGTTGAGATTTCAGGAGACGGTAGTTTTTTGGAAGCTTAACAACGCCTTTCATTGAAAGTGTTATTCGCCAGTCTCTGCTTAAGGCTACATCAAGAGGAAACAAACCTTAGAGATAGAACGTAGAACTACTTTATTGTGTCAAGTTTCAAGAAGCTAGCACAAACCATGTTTGATTTAGAGTTCGAACTGCATCTGTCAATATAGGAGAAAACAGAGTGAAAACTAAAAATTCAAACTGTTACTGCAAACGAATGCTTCAACCTAGGAGAACGAAACTTGAACATCCACGTTTTATTGGTGTACTGCTCATTACTTGAAATTATCATGAAGGTCGGAAAAAAAAATATGTTGAGATTTCAGGAGACTCTAGTATTTTGGCAGCCTAACAACGCCTTTCATTGAATGGGTCTTTCGTCAGTTTCTGCTTAGATCTACATCCAGAGGAAACAAAAAATAAAAATAGAATGTAGAACTACTTTACTGTTTCAAGTTTCAAGAAGCTAGCACAAACCGTGTTTGATTTAGAGTTCGAACTACATTTGTCAATATAGGAGAAAACAGAGTGAAACCTAAAAATTCAAACTGTTACTCCAAAAGAATGCTTGAATCTAGGAGAACTAAACTTTGGCATCCAAGTGGGATTGGTGTACTGATCATTACTTGAAAGTATCATGAAAATTGGATGAAAAAATATATGTTGAGATTTCAGGAGACTCTAGTGTGTTGGAAGTTTGGCAACCCCTTTCATTATAAGTGTTATTCGCCAGTCCCAGCTTTAGGATACAAGAGGAAACAAACCTTAGAGATAGAATGTAGAACTACTTTATTGTGTCAAGTTTCAAGAAGCTAGCACAAACCGTGTTTGATATAGAGTTCTAACTGCATCAGTCAATATAGGAGAAAACAGAGTGAAACCTATAATTTCTAACTGTTCCTGCAAACGAATGCTACAACCTAGAAGAACAAAACTTGGGCATCCACGTTTGATTGGTGTACTAATCAATACTTGAAAGAATCATGAAGATTGGATGAAAAAATGTATGTTGAGATTTCAGGAGACGGTAGTTTTTTGGAAGCTTAACAACGCCTTTCATTGAAAGTGTTATTCGCCAGTCTCTGCTTAAGGCTACATCAAGAGGAAACAAACCTTAGAGATAGAACGTAGAACTACATTATTGTGTCAAGTTTCAAGAAGTTAGCACAAACCATGTTTGATTTAGAGTTCGAAATGCATCTGTCAATATAGGAGAAAACAGAGTGAAAACTAAAAATTCAAACTGTTACTGCAAACGAATGCTTCAAGCTAGGAGAACGAAACTTGAACATCCACGTTTTTTTGGTGTACTGCTGATTACATGAAATTATCATGAAGGTCGGAAAAAAAAATATGTTGAGATTTCAGGAAACTGTAGTATTTCGGCAGCCTAACAACGCCTTTCATTGAATGTGTCTTTCGTGAGTCTCTGCTTAGGTCTACATCCAGAGGAAACAAAAAATAAAAATAGAATGTAGAACTACTTTACTGTTTCAAGTTTCAAGAAGCTAGCACAAACCGTGTTTGATTTAGAGTTCGAACTACATTTGTCAATATAGGAGAAAACAGAATGAAACCTAAAAATTCAAACTGTTACTCCAAGAGAATGCTTCAATCTAGGAGAACTAAACTTTGGCATCCAAGTGGGATTGGTGTACTGATCATTACTTGAAAGTATCATGAATATTGGATGAAAAAATATATGTTGAGATTTCAGGAAACTCTAGTGTGTTGGAAGTTTGGCAACCCCTTTCAGTATAAGTGTTATTCGCCAGTCCCAGCTTTAGGATACAAGAGGAAACAAACCTTAGAGATAGAACATAGAACTACTTTATTGTGTCAAGTTTCAAGAAGCTAGCACAAACCGTGTTTGATTTAGAGTTCTAACTGCATCTGTCAATATAGGAGAAAACAGAGTGAAACCTACAATTTCTAACTGTTCCTGCAAACGAATGCTACAACCTAGAAGAAAAAAACTTGGGCATCCACGTTTGATTGGTGTACTGATCAATACTTGAAAGAATCATGAAGATTGGATGAAAAAATATATGTTGAGATTTCAGGAGACGGTAGTTTTTTGGAAGCTTAACAACGCCTTTCTTTGAAAGTGTTATTCGCCAGTCTCTGCTTAAGGCTACATCAAGAGGAAACAAACCTTAGAGATAGAACGTAGAACTACTTTATTGTGTCAAGTTTCAAGAAGCTAGCACAAACCATGTTTGATTTAGAGTTCGAACTGCATCTGTCAATATAGGAGAAAACAGAGTGAAAACTAAAAATTCAAACTGTTACTGCAAACGAATGCTTCAACCTAAGAGAACGAAACTTAAACATCCACGTTTTATTGGTGTACTGCTCATTACTTGAAATTATCATGAAGGTCGGAAAAAAAATTTGTTGAGATTTCAGGAGACTGTAGTATTTTGGCAGCCTAACAACGCCTTTCATTGAATGTGTCTTTCGTCAGTCTCTGCTTAGATCTACATCCAGAGAAAACAAAAAATAAAAATAAAATGTAGAACTACTTTACTGTTTCAAGTTTCAAGAAGCTAGCACAAACCGTGTTTGATTTAGAGTTCGAACTACATTTGTCAATATAGGAGAAAACAGAGTGAAACCTAAAAAGTCAAACTGTTACTCCAAAAGAATGCTTGAATCTAGGAGAACTAAACTTTGGCATCCAAGTGGGATTGGTGTACTGATCATTACTTGAAAGTATCATGAAAATTGGATGAAAAAATATATGTTGAGATTTCAGGAGACTCTAGTGTGTTGGAAGTTTGGCAACCCCTTTCAGTATAAGTGTTATTCGCCACTCCCAGCTTTAGGATACAAGAGGAAACAAACCTTAGAGATAGAACGTAGAACTACTTTATTGGGTCAAGTTTCAAGAAGCTAGCACAAACCGTGTTTGATATAGAGTTCTAACTGCATCTGTCAATATAGGAGAAAACAGAGTGAAACCTATAATTTCTAACTGTTCCTGCAAACGAATGCTACAACCTAGAAGAACAAAACTTGGGCATCCACGTTTGATTGGTGTACTGATCAATACTTGAAAGAATCATGAAGATTGGATGAAAAAATGTATGTTGAGATTTCAGGAGACGGTAGTTTTTTGGAAGCTTAACAACGCCTTTCATTGAAAGTGTTATTCGCCAGTCTCTGCTTAAGGCTACATCAAGAGGAAACAAACCTTAGAGATAGAACGTAGAACTACTTTATTGTGTCAAGTTTCAAGAAGCTAGCACAAACCATGTTTGATTTAGAGTTCGAACTGCATCTGTCAATATAGGAGAAAACAGAGTGAAAACTAAAAATTCAAACTGTTACTGCAAACGAATGCTTCAAGCTAGGAGAACGAAACTTGAACATCCACGTTTTTTTGGTGTACTGCTGATTACATGAAATTATCATGAAGGTCGGAAAAAAAAATATGTTGAGATTTCAGGAAACTGTAGTATTTTGGCAGCCTAACAACGCCTTTCATTGAATGTGTCTTTCGTGAGTCTCTGCTTAGGTCTACATCCAGAGGAAACAAAAAATAAAAATAGAATGTAGAACTACTTTACTGTTTCAAGTTTCAAGAAGCTAGCACAAACCGTGTTTGATTTAGAGTTCGAACTACATTTGTCAATATAGGAGAAAACAGAATGAAACCTAAAAATTCAAACTGTTACTCCAAAAGAATGCTTCAATCTAGGAGAACTAAACTTTGGCATCCAAGTGGGATTGGTGTACTGATCATTACTTGAAAGTATCATGAATATTGGATGAAAAAATATATGTTGAGATTTCAGGAAACTCTAGTGTGTTGGAAGTTTGGCAACCCCATTCAGTATAAGTGTTATTCGCCAGTCCCAGCTTTAGGATACAAGAGGAAACAAACCTTAGAGATAGAACATAGAACTACTTTATTGTGTCAAGTTTCAAGAAGCTAGCACACACCGTGTTTGATTTAGAGTTCTAACTGCATCTGTCAATATAGGAGAAAACAGAGTGAAACCTACAATTTCTAACTGTTCCTGCAAACGAATGCTACAACCTAGAAGAAAAAAACTTGGGCATCCACGTTTGATTGGTGTACTGATCAATACTTGAAAGAATCATGAAGATTGGATGAAAAAATATATGTTGAGATTTCAGGAGACGGTAGTTTTTTGGAAGCTTAACAACGCCTTTCTTTGAAAGTGTTATTCGCCAGTCTCTGCTTAAGGCTACATCAAGAGGAAACAAACCTTAGAGATAGAACGTAGAACTACTTTATTGTGTCAAGTTTCAAGAAGCTAGCACAAACCATGTTTGATTTAGAGTTCGAACTGCATCTGTCAATATAGGAGAAAACAGAGTGAAAACTAAAAATTCAAACTGTTACTGCAAACGAATGCTTCAACCTAAGAGAACGAAACTTAAACATCCACGATTTATTGGTGTACTGCTCATTACTTGAAATTATCATGAAGGTCGGAAAAAAAATTTGTTGAGATTTCAGGAGACTGTAGTATTTTGGCAGCCTAACAACGCCTTTCATTGAATGTGTCTTTCGTCAGTCTCTGCTTAGATCTACATCCAGAGAAAACAAAAAATAAAAATAAAATGTAGAACTACTTTACTGTTTCAAGTTTCAAGAAGCTAGCACAAACCGTGTTTGATTTAGAGTTCGAACTACATTTGTCAATATAGGAGAAAACAGAGTGAAACCTAAAAAGTCAAACTGTTACTCCAAAAGAATGCTTGAATCTAGGAGAACTAAACTTTGGCATCCAAGTGGGATTGGTGTACTGATCATTACTTGAAAGTATCATGAAAATTGGATGAAAAAATATATGTTGAGATTTCAGGAGACTCTAGTGTGTTGGAAGTTTGGCAACCCCTTTCAGTATAAGTGTTATTCGCCACTCCCAGCATTAGGATACAAGAGGAAACAAACCTTAGAGATAGAACGTAGAACTACTTTATTGGGTCAAGTTTCAAGAAGCTAGCACAAACCGTGTTTGATATAGAGTTCTAACTGCATCTGTCAATATAGGAGAAAACAGAGTGAAACCTATAATTTCTAACTGTTCCTGCAAACGAATGCTACAACCTAGAAGAACAAAACTTGGGCATCCACGTTTGATTGGTGTACTGATCAATACTTGAAAGAATCATGAAGATTGGATGAAAAAATGTATGTTGAGATTTCAGGAGACGGTAGTTTTTTGGAAGCTTAACAACGCCTTTCATTGAAAGTGTTATTCGCCAGTCTCTGCTTAAGGCTACATCAAGAGGAAACAAACCTTAGAGATAGAACGTAGAACTACTTTATTGTGTCAAGTTTCAAGAAGCTAGCACAAACCATGTTTGATTTAGAGTTCGAACAGCATCTGTCAATATAGGAGAAAACAGAGTGAAAACTAAAAATTCAAACTGTTACTGCAAACGAATGCTTCAAGCTAGGAGAACGAAACTTGAACATCCACGTTTTTTTGGTGTACTGCTGATTACATGAAATTATCATGAAGGTCGGAAAAAAAAATATGTTGAGATTTCAGGAAACTGTAGTATTTTGGCAGCCTAACAACGCCTTTCATTGAATGTGTCTTTCGTCAGTCTCTGCTTAGGTCTACATCCAGAGGAAACAAAAAATAAAAATAGAATGTAGAACTACTTTATTGTGTCAAGTTTCAAGAAGCTAGCACAAACCGTGTTTGATTTAGAGTTCGAACTACATTTGTCAATATAGGAGAAAACAGAGTGAAACCTAAAAATTCAAACTGTTACTCCAAAAGAATGCTTCAATCTAGGAGAACTAAACTTTGGCATCCAAGTGGGAGTGGTGTACTGATCATTACTTGAAAGTATCATGAAGATTGGATGAAAAAATATAAGTTGAGATTTCAGGAGACTCTAGTGTGTTGTAAGTTTGGCAACCCCTTTCAGTATAAGTGTTATTCGCCAGTCCCAGCTTTGGGATACAAGTGGAAACAAACCTTAGAGATAGAACGTAGAACTACTTTATTGTGTCAAGTTTCAAGAAGCTAGCACAATCCGTGTTTGATGTAGAGTTCTAACTGCATCTGTCAATATAGGAGAAAACAGAGTGAAACCTATAATTTCTAACTGTTCCTGCAAAGGAATGCTACAACCTAGAAGAACAAAACTTGGGCATCCACGTTTGATTGGTGTACTGATCAATACTTGAAAGAATCATGAAGATTGGATGAAAAAATGTATGTTGAGATTTCAGGAGACGGTAGTTTATTGGAAGCTTTACAACGCCTTTCATTGAAAGTGTTATTCGCCAGTCTCTGCTTAAGGCTACATCAAGAGGAAACAAACCTTAGAGATAGAACGTAGAACTACTTTATTGTGTCAAGTTTCAAGAAGCTAGCACAAACCATGTTTGATTTAGAGTTCGAACTGCATCTGTCAATATAGGAGAAAACTGATTGAAAACTAAAAATTCAAACTGTTACTGCAAACGAATGCTTCAAGCTAGGAGAACGAAACTTGAACATCCACGTTTTTTTGGTGTACTGCTGATTACATGAAATTATCATGAAGGTCGAAAAAAAAAATATGTTGAGATTTCAGGAAACTGTAGTATTTTGGCAGCCTAACAACGCCTTTCATTGAATGTGTCTTTCGTCAGTCTCTGCATAGGTCTACATCCAGAGGAAACAAAAAATAAAAATAGAATTTAGAACTACTTTATTGTGTCAAGTTTCAAGAAGCTAGCACAAACCGTGTTTGATTTAGAGTTCGAACTTCATTTGTCAATATAGGAGAAAACAGAGTGAAACCTAAAAATTCAAACTGTTACTCCAAAAGAATGCTTCAATCTAGGAGAACTAAACTTTGGCATCCAAGTGGGAGTGGTGTACTGATCATTACTTGAAAGTATCATGAAGATTAGATGAAAAAATATAAGTTGAGATTTCAGGAGACTCTAGTGTGTTGTAAGTTTGGCACCCCTTTCAGTATAAGTGTTATTCGCCAGTCCCAGCTTTGGGATACAAGAGGAAACAAACCTTAGAGATAGAAGGTAGAACTACTTTATTGTGTCAAGTTTCAAGAAGCTAGCACAAACCCTGTTTGATGTAGAGTTCTAACTGCATCTGTCAATATAGGTGAAAACAGAGTGAAACCTATAATTTCTAACTGTTCCTGCAAAGGAATGCTAAAACCTAGAAGAACAAACCTTGGGCATCCACGTTTGATTGGTGTACTGATCAATACTTGAAAGAATCATGAAGATTGGATGAAAATTTATATGTTGAGATTTCAGGAGACCGTAGTTTTTTGGAAGCTTAACAACGCCTTTCATTGAAAGTGTTATTCGCCAGTCTCTGCTTAAGGCTACATCAAGAGTAAACAAATCTTAGAGATAGAACGTAGAACTACTTTATTGTGTCAAGTTTGAAGAAGCTAGCACAAACCATGTTTGATTTAGAGTTCGAACTGCATCTGTCAATATAGGAGAAAACAGAGTGAAAACTAAAAATTCAAACTGTTACTGCAAACGAATGCTTCAAGCTAGGAGAACGAAACTTGAACATCCACGTTTTATTGTTGTACTGCTGATTACATGAAATTATCATGAAGGTCGGAAAAAAAAATATGTTGAGATTTAAGGAGACTGTAGTATTTTGGCAGCCTAACAACGCCTTTCATTGAATGTGTCTTTCGTGAGTCTCTGCTTAGGTCTACATCCAGAGGAAACAAAAAATAAAAATAGAATGTAGAACTACTTTACTGTTTCAAGTTTCAAGAAGCTAGCACAAACCGTGTTTGATTTAGAGTTCGAACTACATTTGTCAATATAGGAGAAAACAGAGTGAAACCTAAAAATTCAAACTGTTACTCCAAAAGAATGCTTCAATCTAGGAGAACTAAACTTTGGCATCCAAGTGGGATTGGTGTACTGATCATTACTTGAAAGTATCATGAAGATTGGATGAAAAAATATATGTGGAGATTTCAGGAGACTCTAGTGTGTTGGAAGTTTGGCAACCCCTTTCAGTATAAGTGTTATTCGCCAGTCCCAGCTTTAGGATACAAGAGGAAACAAACCTTAGAGATAGAACGTAGAACTACTTTACTGTGTCAAGTTTCAAGAAGCTAGCACAAACCGTGTTTGATTTAGAGTTCTAACTGCATCTGTCAATATAGGAGAAAACAGAATGAAACCTATAAATTCTAACTGTTCCTGCAAACGAACGCTACAAACTAGAAGAACAAAACTTGGGCATCCACGTTTGATTGGTTTACTGATCAATACTTGAAAGAATCATGAAGATTGGACGAAAAAGTGTATGTTGAGATTTCAGGAGACGGTAGTTTTTTGGAAGCTTAACAACGCCTTTCATTGAAAGTGTTATTCGCAGTCTCTGCTTAAGGCTACATCAAGAGGAAACAAACCTTAGAGATAGAACGTAGAACTACTTTACTGTGTCAAGTTTCAAGAAGCTAGCACAAACCGTGTTTGATTTAGAGTTTGAACTGCATCTGTCAATATAGGAGAAAACAGAGTGAAACCTATAATTTCTAACTGTTCCTGCAAACGAATGCTACAACCTAGAAGAACAAAACTTGGGCATCCACGTTTGATTGGTGTACTGATCAATACTTGAAAGAATCATGAAGATTGGATGAAAAAATATATGTTGAGATTTCAGGAGACGGTAGTTTTTTGGAAGCTTAACAACGCCTTTCATTGAAAGTATTATTCGCCAGTTTCTGCTTAAGGCTACATCAAGAGGAAACAAACCTTAGAGATAGAACGTAGAACTACTTTATTGTGTCAAGTTTCAAGAAGCTAGCACAAACCATGTTTGATTTAGAGTTCGAACTGCATCTGTCAATATAGGAGAAAACAGAGTGCAAAGTAAAAATTCAAACTGTTACTGCAAAAGAATGCTTCAACCTAGGAGAACGAAAGTTGAACATCCAGGTTTTATTGGTGTACTGCTCATTACTTGAAATTATCATGAAGGTCGGAAAAAAAATATGTTGAGATTTCAGGAGACTGTAGTATTTTAGCAGCCTAACAACGCCTTTCATTGAATGTGTCTTTCGTCAGTCTCATCTTAGGTCTACATCCAGAGGAAACAAAAAGTAAAAATAGAATGTAGAACTACTTTACTGTTTCAAGTTTCAAGAAGCTAGCACAAACCGTGTTTGATTTAGAGTTCGAACTCCATTAGTCAATATAGGAGAAAACAGAGTGAAACCTAAAAATTCAAACTGTTACTCCAAAAGAAAACTTCAATCTAGGAGAACTAAACTTTGGCATCCAAGTGGGATTGGTGTACTGATCATTACTTGAAAGTATCATGAAGTTTGGATGAAAAAATATATGTTGAGATTTCAGGAGACTCTAGTGTGTTGGAAGTTTGGCATCCCCTTTCAGTATAAGTGTTATTCGCCAGTCCCAGCTTTAGGATACAAGAGGAAACAAACCTTAGAGATAGAACGTAGAACTACTTTACTGTGTCAAGTTTCAAGAAGCTAGCACAAACCGTGTTTGATTTAGAGTTCTAACTGCATCTGTCAATATAGGAGAAAACAGAGTGAAACCTATAATTTCTAACTGTTCCGGCAAACGAATGCTACAACTTAGAAGAACAAAACTTGGGCATCCACGTTTGATTGGTGTACTGATCAACACTTGAAAGAATCATGAAGATTGGATGAAAAAATGTATGTTGAGATTTCAGGAGACGGTAGTTTTTTGGAAGCTTAACAACGCCTTTCATTGAAAGTGTTATTCGCCAGTCTCTTTTAGGTCTACATCCAGAGGAAACAAAAAATAAAAATAGAATGTAGAACTACTTTACTGTTTCAAGTTTCAAGAAGCTAGCACAAACCGTGTTTGATTTAGAGTTCGAACTACATTTGTCAATATAGGAGAAAACAGAGTGAAACCTAAAAGTTCAAACTGTTACTCCAAAAGAATGCTTCAATCTAGGAGAACTAAACTTTGGCATCTAAGTGGGATTGGTGTACTGATCATTACTTGAAAGTATCATGAAGATTGGATGAAAAAATATATGTTGAGATTTCACGAGACTCTAGTGTGTTGGAAGTTTGGCAACCCCTTTCAGTATAAGTGTTATTCGCCAGTCTCTGCTTAAGGCTACATCAAGAGGAAACAAACCTTAGAGATAGAACGTAGAACTACTTTATTGTGTCAAGTTTCAAGAAGCTAGCACAAACCATGTTTGATTTAGAGTTCGAACTGCATCTGTCAATATAGGAGAAAACAGAGTGAAAACTAAAAATTCAAACTGTTACTGCAAACGAATGCTTCAACCTAGGAGAACGAAACTTGAACATCCACGTTTTATTGGTGTACTGCTCATTACTTGAAATTATCATGAAGGTCGAAAAAAAAATATGTTGAGATTTCAGGAGCCTGTAGTATTTTGGCAGCCTAACAACGCCTTTCATTGAATGTGTCTATCGTCAGTCTCTGCTTAGGTCTACATCCAGAGGAAACAAAAAGTAAAAATAGAATGTAGAACTACTTTACTGTTTCAAGTTTCAAGAAGCTAGCACAAACCGTGTTTGATTTAGAGTTCGAACTACATTTGTCAATATAGGAGAAAACAGAGTGAAACCTAAAAATTCAAACTGTTACTCCAAAAGAATGCTTCAATCTAGGAGAACTAAACTTTGGCATCCAAGTGGGAGTGGTGTACTGATCATTACTTGAAAGTATCATGAAGATTAGATGAAAAAATATAAGTTGAGATTTCAGGAGACTCTAGTGTGTTGTAAGTTTGGCAACCCCTTTCAGTATAAGTGTTATTCGCCAGTCCCAGCTTTGGGATACAAGAGGAAACAAACCTTAGAGATAGAACGTAGAACTACTTTATTGTGTCAAGTTTCAAGAAGCTAGCACAAACCGTGTTTGATGTAGAGTTCTAACTGCATCTGTCAATATAGGTGAAAACAGAGTGAAACCTATAATTTCTAACTGTTCCTGCAAAGGAATGCTAAAACCTAGAAGAACAAAACTTGGGCATCCACGTTTGATTGGTGTACTGATCAATACTTGAAAGAATCATGAAGATTGGATGAAAATTTATATGTTGAGATTTCAGGAGACCGTAGTTTTTTGGAAGCTTAACAACGCCTTTCATTGAAAGTGTTATTCGCCAGTCTCTGCTTAAGGCTACATCAAGAGTAAACAAATCTTAGAGATAGAACGTAGAACTACTTTATTGTGTCAAGTTTGAAGAAGCTAGCACAAACCATGTTTGATTTAGAGTTCGAACTGCATCTGTCAATATAGGAGAAAACAGAGTGAAAACTAAAAATTCAAACTGTTACTGCAAACGAATGCTTCAAGCTAGGAGAACGAAACTTGAACATCCACGTTTTATTGGTGTACTGCTGATTACATGAAATTATCATGAAGGTCGGAAAAAAAAATATGTTGAGATTTAAGGAGACTGTAGTATTTTGGCAGCCTAACAACGCCTTTCATTGAATGTGTCTTTCGTGAGTCTCTGCTTAGGTCTACATCCAGAGGAAACAAAAAATAAAAATAGAATGTAGAACTACTTTACTGTTTCAAGTTTCAAGAAGCTAGCACAAACCGTGTTTGATTTAGAGTTCGAACTACAGTTGTCAATATAGGAGAAAACAGAGTGAAACCTAAAAATTCAAACTGTTACTCCAAAAGAATGCTTCAATCTAGGAGAACTAAACTTTGGCATCCAAGTGGGATTGGTGTACTGATCATTACTTGAAAGTATCATGAAGATTGGATGAAAAAATATATGTGGAGATTTCAGGAGACTCTAGTGTGTTGGAAGTTTGGCAACCCCTTTCAGTATAAGTGTTATTCGCCAGTCCCAGCTTTAGGATACAAGAGGAAACAAACCTTAGAGATAGAACGTAGAACTACTTTACTGTGTCAAGTTTCAAGAAGCTAGCACAAACCGTGTTTGATTTAGAGTTCTAACTGCATCTGTCAATATAGGAGAAAACAGAATGAAACCTATAAATTCTAACTGTTCCTGCAAACGAACGCTACAAACTAGAAGAACAAAACTTGGGCATCCACGTTTGATTGGTTTACTGATCAATACTTGAAAGAATCATGAAGATTGGACGAAAAAGTGTATGTTGAGATTTCAGGAGACGGTAGTTTTTTGGAAGCTTAACAACGCCTTTCATTGAAAGTGTTATTCGCCAGTCTCTGCTTAAGGCTACATCAAGAGGAAACAAACCTTAGAGATAGAACGTAGAACTACTTTACTGTGTCAAGTTTCAAGAAGCTAGCACAAACCGTGTTTGATTTAGAGTTTGAACTGCATCTGTCAATATAGGAGAAAACAGAGTGAAACCTATAATTTCTAACTGTTCCTGCAAACGAATGCTACAACCTAGAAGAACAAAACTTGGGCATCCACGTTTGATTGGTGTACTGATCAATACTTGAAAGAATCATGAAGATTGGATGAAAAAATATATGTTGAGATTTCAGGAGACGGTAGTTTTTTGGAAGCTTAACAACGCCTTTCATTGAAAGTATTATTCGCCAGTTTCTGCTTAAGGCTACATCAAGAGGAAACAAACCTTAGAGATAGAACGTAGAACTACTTTATTGTGTCAAGTTTCAAGAAGCTAGCACAAACCATGTTTGATTTAGAGTTCGAACTGCATCTGTCAATATAGGAGAAAACAGAGTGCAAAGTAAAAATTCAAACTGTTACTGCAAAAGAATGCTTCAACCTAGGAGAACGAAAGTTGAACATCCAGGTTTTATTGGTGTACTGCTCATTACTTGAAATTATCATGAAGGTCGGAAAAAAAATATGTTGAGATTTCAGGAGACTGTAGTATTTTAGCAGCCTAACAACGCCTTTCATTGAATGTGTCTTTCGTCAGTCTCTGCTTAGGTCTACATCCAGAGGAAACAAAAAGTAAAAATAGAATGTAGAACTACTTTACTGTTTCAAGTTTCAAGAAGCTAGCACAAACCGTGTTTGATTTAGAGTTCGAACTCCATTAGTCAATATAGGAGAAAACAGAGTGAAACCTAAAAATTCAAACTGTTACTCCAAAAGAAAACTTCAATCTAGGAGAACTAAACTTTGGCATCCAAGTGGGATTGGTGTACTGATCATTACTTGAAAGTATCATGAAGTTTGGATGAAAAAATATATGTTGAGATTTCAGGAGACTCTAGTGTGTTGGAAGTTTGGCAACCCCTTTCAGTATAAGTGTTATTCGCCAGTCCCAGCTTTAGGATACAAGAGGAAACAAACCTTAGAGATAGAACGTAGAACTACTTTACTGTGTCAAGTTTCAAGAAGCTAGCACAAACCGTGTTTGATTTAGAGTTCTAACTGCATCTGTCAATATAGGAGAAAACAGAGTGAAACCTATAATTTCTAACTGTTCCTGCAAACGAATGCTACAACCTAGAAGAACAAAACTTGGGCATCCACGTTTGATTGGTGTACTGATCAGCACTTGAAAGAATCATGAAGATTGGATGAAAAATGTATGTTGAGATTTCAGGAGACGGTAGTTTTTTGGAAGCTTAACAACGCCTTTCATTGAAAGTGTTATTCGCCAGTCTCTTTTAGGTCTACATCCAGAGGAAACAAAAAATAAAAATAGAATGTAGAACTACTTTACTGTTTCAAGTTTCAAGAAGCTAGCACAAACCGTGTTTGATTTAGAGTTCGAACTACATTTGTCAATATAGGAGAAAACAGAGTGAAACCTAAAAGTTCAAACTGTTACTCCAAAAGAATGCTTCAATCTAGGAGAACTAAACTTTGGCATCTAAGTGGGATTGGTGTACTGATCATTACTTGAAAGTATCATGAAGATTGGATGAAAAAATATATGTTGAGATTTCACGAGACTCTAGTGTGTTGGAAGTTTGGCAACCACTTTCAGTATAAGTGTTATTCGCCAGTCTCTGCTTAAGGCTACATCAAGAGGAAACAAACCTTAGAGATAGAACGTAGAACTACTTTATTGTGTCAAGTTTCAAGAAGCTAGCACAAACCATGTTTGATTTAGAGTTCGAACTGCATCTGTCAATATAGGAGAAAACAGAGTGAAAACTAAAAATTCAAACTGTTACTGCAAACGAATGCTTCAACCTAGGAGAACGAAACTTGAACATCCACGTTTTATTGGTGTACTGCTCATTACTTGAAATTATCATGAAGGTCGAAAAAAAAATATGTTGAGATTTCAGGAGCCTGTAGTATTTTGGCAGCCTAACAACGCCTTTCATTGAATGTGTCTATCGTCAGTCTCTGCTTAGGTCTACATCCAGAGGAAACAAAAAGTAAAAATAGAATGTAGAACTACTTTACTGTTTCAAGTTTCAAGAAGCTAGCACAAACCGTGTTTGATTTAGAGTTCGAACTACATTTGTCAATATAGGAGAAAACAGAGTGAAACCTAAAAATTCAAACTGTTACTCCAAAAGAATGCTTCAATCTAGGAAAACTAAACTTTGGCATCCAAGTGGGATTGGTGTACTGATCATTACTTGAAAGTATCAAGAAGATTGGATGAAAAAATATATGTTGAGATTTCACGAGACTCTAGTGTGTTGGAAGTTTGGCAACCCCTTTCAGTATAAGTGTTATTCGCCATTCCCAGCTTTAGGATACAAGAGGAAACAAACCTTAGAGATAGAACGTAGAACTACTTTACTGTGTCAAGTTTGAAGAAGCTAGCACAAACCGTGTTTCATTTAGAGTTCTAACTGCATCTGTCAATATAGGAGAAAACAGAGTGAAACCTATAATTTCTAACTGTTCTTGCAAACGAATGCTACAACCTAGAAGAACAAAACTTGGGCATATACGTTTGATTGGTGTACTGATCAATACTTGAAAGAATCATGAAGATTGGATGAAAAAGTATATGTTGAGATTTCAGGAGACGGTAGTTTTTTGGAAGCTTAACAACGCCTTTCATTGAAAGTGTTATTCGCCAGTCTCTGCTTAAGGCTACATCAAGAGGAAACAAACGTTAGAGATAGAACGTAGAACTACTTTATTGTTTCAAGTTTCAAGAAGCTAGCACAAACCATGTTTGATTTAGAGTTCGAACTGCATCTGTCTATATAGGAGAAAACAGACTGAAAACTAAAAATTCAAACTGTTACTGCAAACGAATGCTTCAACCTAAGAGAACGAAACTTGAACATCCACGTTTTATTGGTGTACTGCTCATTACTTGAAATTATCATGAAGTTCGGAAAAAAAAATATGTTGAGATTTCAGGAGACTGTAGTATTTTGGCAGCCTAACAACGCCTTTCATTGAATGTGTCTTTCGTCAGTCTCTGCTTAGGTCTACATCCAGAGGATACAAAAAGTAAAAATAGAATGTAGAACTACTTTACTGTTTCAAGTTTCAAGAAGCTAGCACAAACCGTGTTTGATTTAGAGTTCTAACTGCATCTGTCAATATAGGAGAAAACAGAGTGAAACCTATAATTTAACTGTTCCTGCAAACGAATGCTACAACCTAGAGGAACAAAACTTGGGCATCCACGTTTGATTGGTGTACTGATCAATACTTGAAAGAATCATGAAGATTGGATGAAAAAGTGTATGTTGAGATTTCAGGAGACGGTAGTTTTTTGGAAGCTTAACAACGCCTTTCATTGAAAGTGTTATTCGCCAGTCTCTGCTTAAGGCTACATCAAGAGGAAACAAACCTTAGAGATAGAACGTAAACTACTTTATTGTGTCAAGTTTCAAGAAGCTAGCACAAACCATGTTTGATTTAGAGTTCGAACTGCATCTGTCAATATAGGAGAAAACAGTGAAAACTAAAAATTCAAACTGTTACTGCAAACGAATGCTTCAACCTAGGAGAACGAAACTTGAACATCCACGTTTTATTGGTGTACTGCTGATTACTTGAAATTATCATGAAGGTCGGAAAAAAAAAATATGTAGAGATTTCAGGAGCCTGTAGTATTTTGGCAGCCTAACAACGCCTTTCATTGAATGTGTCTTTCGTCAGTCTCTGCTTAGGTCTACATCCAGAGGAAACAAAAAGTAAAAATAGAATGTAGATCTACTTTACTGTTTCAAGTTTCAAGAAGCTAGCACAAACCCTGTTTGATTTAGAGTTCGAACTACATTTGTCAATATAGGAGAAAACAGAGTGAAACCTAAAAATTCAAACTGTTACTCCAAAAGAATGCTTCAATCTAGGAGAACTAAACTTTGGCATCCAAGTGGGATTGGTGTACTGTTCATTACTTGAAAGTATCATGAAGATTGGATGAAAAAATATATGTTGAGATTTCAGGAGACTCTAGTGTGTTGGAAGTTTGACCACCCCTTTCAGTATAAGTGTTATTCGCCAGTCCCAGCTTTAGCATACAAGAGGAAACAAACCTTAGTGATAGAACGTAGAAGTACTTTATTGTGTCAAGTTTCAAGAAGCTAGCACAAACCGTGTTTGATTTAGATTTCTAACTGCATCTGTCAATATAGGAGAAAACAGAGTGAAACCTATAATTTCTAACTGTTCCTGCAAACGAATGCTACAACCTAGAAGAACAAAACTTGGGCATCCACGTTTGATTGGTGTACTGATCAATACTTGAAAGAATCATGAAGATTGGATGAAAAAATGTATGTTGAGTTTTCAGGAGACGGTAGTTTTTTGGAAGCTTAACAACGCCTTTCATTGAAAGTGTTATTCGCCAGTCTCTGCTTAAGGCTACATCAAGAGGAAACAAACCTTAGAGATAGAACGTAGAACTACTTTATTGTGTCAAGTTTCAAGAAGCTAGCACAAACCATGTTTGATTCAGAGTTCGAACTGCATCTGTCAATATAGGAGAAAACAGAGTGAAAACTAAAATTTCAAAATGTTACTGCAAACGAATGCTTCAACCTAGGAGAACGGCACTTGAACATCCACGTTTTATTGGTGTACTGCTCATTACTTGAAATTATCATGAAGGTCGGAAAAAAAAAATATGTTGAGATTTCAGGAGCCTGTAGTATTTTGGCAGCCTAACAACGCCTTTCATTGAATGTGTCTTTCGTCAGTCTCTGCTTAGGTCTACATCCAGAGGAAACAAAAAGTAAAAATAGAATGTAGAACTACTTTACTGTTTCAAGTTTCAAGAAGCTAGCACAAACGTGTTTGATTTAGAGTTCGAACTACATTTGTCAATATAGGAGAAAACAGAGTGAAACCTAAAAATTCAAACTGTTACTCCAAAAGAATGCTTCAATCTAGGAGAACTAAACTTTGGCATCCAAGTGGGATTGGTGTACTGATCATTACTTGAAAGTATCATGAAGATTGGATGAAAAAATATATGTTGAGATTTCAGGAGACTCTAGTGTGTTGGAAGTTTGGCAACCACCTTTCAGTATAAGTGTTATTCGCCAGTCCCAGCTTTAGCATACAAGAGGAAACAAACCTTAGTGATAGAACGTAGAACTACTTTACTGTGTCAAGTTTCAAGAAGCTAGCACAAACCGTGTTTGATTTAGAGTTCTAACTGCATCTGTCAATATAGGAGAAAACAGAGTGAAACCTATAATTTCTAACTGTTCCTGCAAACGAACGCTACAACCTAGAAGAACAAAACTTGGGCATCCACGTTTGATTGGTGTACTGATCAATACTTGAAAGAATCATGAAGATTGGATGAAAAAATGTATGTTGGGATTTCAGGAGACGGTAGTTTTTTGGAAGCTTAACAACGCCTTTCTTTGAAAGTGTTATTCGCCAGTCTCTGCTTAAGGCTACATCAAGAGGAAACAAACCTTAGAGATAGAACGTAGAACTACTTTATTGTGTCAAGTTTCAAGAAGCTAGCACAAACCATGTTTAATTTAGAGTTCGAAATGCATCTGTCAATATAGGAGAAAACAGAGTGAAAACTAAAAATTCAAACTGTTACTGCAAACGAATGCTTCAACCTAGGAGAACGAAACTTGAACATCCACGTTTTATTGGTGTACTGCTCATTACTTGAAATTATCATGAAGTTCGGAAAAAAAAAATATGTTGAGATTTCAGGAGACTCTAGTATTTTGGCAGCCTAACAACGCCTTTCATGGAATGTGTCTTTCGTAGTCTCTGCTTAGGTCTACATCCAAGGGAAACAAAAAATAAAAATAGAATGTAGAACTACTTTACTGTTTCAAGTTTCAAGAAGCTAGCACAAACCGTGTTTGATTTAGAGTTCGAACTACATTTGTCAATATAGGAGAAAACAGAGTGAAACCTAAAAATTCAAACTGTTACTCCAAAAGAATGCTTCAATCTAGGAGAACTAAACTTTGGCATCCAAGTGGGATTGGTGTACTGATCATTACTTGAAAGTATCATGAAGATTGGATGAAAAAATATTTGTTGAGATTTCAGGAGACTCAAGTGTGTTGGAAGTTTGGCAACCCCTTTCAGTATAAGTGTTATTCGCCAGTCCCAGCTTTAGGATACAAGAGGAAACAAACCTTAGATATAGAACGTAGAACTAGTTTACTGTTTCAAGTTTCAAGAAGCTAGCACAAACCGTGTTTGATTTAGAGTTCTAACTGCATCTGTCAATATAGGAGAAAACAGAGTGAAACCTATAATTTTTAACTGTTCCTGCAAACGAATGCTACAACCTAGAAAAACAAAACTTGAACATCCACGTTTGATTGGTGTACTGATCAATACTTGAAAGAATCATGAAGATTGGATGAAAAAATATATGTTGAGATTTCAGGAGACGGTAGTTTTTTGGAAGCTTAACAACGCCTTTCATTGAAAGTGTTATTCGCCAGTCTCTGCTTAAGGCTACATAAAGAGGAAACAAACGTTAGAGATAGAATGTAGAACTACTTTATTGTGTCAAGTTTCAAGAAGCTAGCACAAACCATGTTTGATTTAGAGTTCGAACTGCATCTGTCAATATATGAGAAAACAGAGTGAAAACTAAAAATTCAAACTGTTACTGCAAACGAATGCTTCAACCTAGGAGAACGAAACTTGAACATCCAGGTTTTATTGGTGTACTGCTCATTACTTGAAATTATCATGAAGGTCGGAAAAAAAAATATGTTGAGATTTCAGGAGACTGTAGTATTTTGGCAGCCTATCAACGCCTTTCATTGAATGTGTCTTTCGTCAGTCTCTGCTTAGGTCTACATCCAGAGGAAACAAAAAGTAAAAATCGAATGGAGAACTACTTTACTCTTTCAAGTTTCAAGAAGCTAGCACAAACCTTGTTTGATTTAGAGTTCGAACTACATTTGTCAATATAGGAGAAAAAGAGTGAAACCTAAAAATTCAAACTGTTACTCCAAAAGAATGCTTCAATCTAAGAGAACTAAACTTTGGCATCCAAGTGGGATTGCTGTACTGATCATTACTTGAAAGTATCATGAAGATTGGATGAAAAAATATATGTTGAGATTTCAGGAGACTCTAGTGTGTTGGAAGTTTGGCAACCCCTTTCAGTATAAGTGTTGTTCGCCAGTCCCAGCTTTAGGATACAAGAGCAAACAATCCTTAGAGATAGAACGTAGAACTACTTTATTGTGTCAAGTTTCAAGAAGCTAGCACAAACCGTGTTTGATTTAGAGTTCTAACTGCATCTGTCAATATAGGAGAAAACAGAGTGAAACCTATTATTTCTAACTGTTCCTGCAAACGAATGCTACAACCTAGAAGAACAAAACTTGGGCATCCACGTTTGATTGGTGTACTGATCAATACTTGAAAGAATCATGAAGATTGGGTGAAAATATATATGTTGAGATTTCAGGAGACGGTAGTTTTTTGGAAGCTTAACAACGCCTTTCATTGAAAGTGTTATTCGCCAGTCTCTGCTTAAGGCTACATCAAGAGGAAACAAACCTTAGAGATAGAACGTAGAACTACTTTATTGTGTCAAGTTTCAAGAAGCTAGCACAAACCATGTTTGATTTAGAGTTCGAACTGCATCTGTCAATATATGAGAAAACAGAGTGAAAACTAAAAATTCAAACTGTTACTGCAAACGAATGCTTCAACCTAGGAGAACGAAACTTGAACATCCAGGTTTTATTGGTGTACTGCTCTTTACTTGAAATTATCATGAAGGTCGGAAAAAAAAATATGTTGAGATTTCAGGAGACTGTAGTATTTTGGCAGCCTATCAACGCCTTTCATTGAATGTGTCTTTCGTCAGTCTCTGCTTAGGTCTACATCCAGAGGAAACAAAAAGTAAAAATTGAATGTAGAACTACTTTACTCTTTCAAGTTTCAAGAAGCTAGCACAAACCTTGTTTGATTTAGAGTTCGAACTACATTTGTCAATATAGGAGTAAACAGAGTGAAACCTAAAAATTCAAACTGTTACTCTAAAAGAATGCTTCAATCTAAGAGAACTAAACTTTGGCATCCAAGTGGGATTGGTGTACTGATCATTACTTGAAAATATCATGAAGTTTGGATGAAAAAATATATGTTGAGATTTCAGGAGACTCTAGTGTGTTGGAAGATTGGCAACCCCTTTCAGTATAAGTGTTATTCACCAGTCCCAGCTTTAGGATACAGGAGCAAACAATCCTTAGAGATAGAACGTAGAACTACTTTATTGTGTCAAGTTTCAAGAAGCTAGCACAAACCGTGTTTGATTTAGAGTTCTAACTGCATCTGTCAATATAGGAGAAAACAGAGTGAAACCTATAATTTCTAACTGTTCCTGCAAACGAATGCTACAACCTAGAAGAACAAAACTTGGGCATCCACGTTTGATTGGTGTACTGATCAATACTTGAAAAAATCATGAAGATTGGGTGAAAAAATATATGTTGAGATTTCAGGAGACGGTAGTTTTTGGAAGCTTAACAACGCCTTTCATTGAAAGTGTTATTCGCCAGTCTCTGCTTAAGGCTACATAAAGAGGAAACAAACGTTAGAGATAGAATGTAGAACTACTTTATTGTGTCAAGTTTCAAGAAGCTAGCACAAACCATGTTTGATTTAGAGTTCGAACTGCATCTGTCAATATATGAGAAAACAGAGTGAAAACTAAAAATTCAAACTGTTACTGCAAACGAATGCTTCAACCTAGGAGAACGAAACTTGAACATCAGGTTTTATTGGTGTACTGCTCATTACTTGAAATTATCATGAAGGTCGGAAAAAAAAATATGTTGAGATTTCAGGAGACTGTAGTATTTTGGCAGCCTATCAACGCCTTTCATTGAATGTGTCTTTCGTCAGTCTCTGCTTAGGTCTACATCCAGAGGAAACAAAAAGTAAAAATCAAATGTAGAACTACTTTACTGTTTCAAGTTTCAAGAAGCTAGCACAAACCGTGTTTGATTTAGAGTTCGAACTACATTTGTCAATATAGGAGAAAAAGAGTGAAACCTAAAAATTCAAACTGTTACTCCAAAAGAATGCTTCAATCTAAGAGAACTAAACTTTGGCATCCAAGTGGGATTGCTGTACTGATCATTACTTGAAAGTATCATGAAGATTGGATGAAAAAATATATGTTGAGATTTCAGGAGACTCTAGTGTGTTGGAAGTTTGGCAACCCCTTTCAGTATAAGTGTTGTTCGCCAGTCCCAGCTTTAGGATACAAGAGCAAACAATCCTTAGAGATAGAACGTAGAACTACTTTATTGTGTCAAGTTTCAAGAAGCTAGCACAAACCGTGTTTGATTTAGAGTTCTAACTGCATCTGTCAATATAGGAGAAAACAGAGTGAAACCTATAATTTCTAACTGTTCCTGCAAACGAATGCTACAACCTAGAAGAACAAAACTTGGGCATCCACGTTTGATTGGTGTACTGATCAATACTTGAAAGAATCATGAAGATTGGGTGAAAAAATATATGTTGAGATATCAGGAGACGGTAGTTTTTGGAAGCTTAACAACGCCTTTCATTGAAAGTGTTATTCGCCAGTCTCTGCTTAAGGCTACATCAAGAGGAAACAAACCTTAGAGATAGAATGTAGAACTACTTTATTGTGTCAAGTTTCAAGAAGCTAGCACAAACCATGTTTGATTTAGAGTTCGAACTGCATCTGTCAATATAGGAGAAAACAGAGTGAAAACTAAAAATTCAAACTGTTACTGCAAACGAATGCTTCAACCTAGGAGAACGAAACTTGAACATCCAGGTTTTATTGGTGTACTGCTCATTACTTGAAATTATCATGAAGGTCGGAAAAAAAAATATGTTGAGATTTCAGGAGACTGTAGTATTTTGGCAGCCTAACAACGCCTTTCATTGAATGTGTCTTTCGTCAGTCTCTGCTTAGGTCTACATCCAGAGGAAACAAAAAGTAAAATCGAATGTAGAACTACTTTACTCTTTCAATTTTCAAGAAGCTAGCACAAACCGTGTTTGATTTAGAGTTCGAACTACATTTGTCAATATAGGAGAAAACAGAGTGAAACCTAAAAATTCAAACTGTTACTCCAAAAGAATGCTTCAATCTAAGAGAACTAAACTTTGGCATCCAAGTGGGATTGGTGTACTGATCATTACTTGAAAGTATCATGAAGATTGGTTGAAAAAATATATGTTGAGATTTCACGAGACTCTAGTGTGTTGGAAGTTCGGCAACCCCTTTCAGTATAAGTGTTATTCGCCAGTCCCAGCTTTAGGATACAAGAGGAAACAATCCTTAGAGATAGAACGTAGAACTACTTTATTGTGTCAAGTTTCAAGAAGCTAGCACAAACCGTGTTTGATTTAGAGTTCTAACTGCATCTGTCAACATAGGAGAAAACAGAGTGAAACCTATAATTTCTAACTGTTCCTGCAAATGAATGCTACAACCTAGAAGAACAAAACTTGGGCATCCACGTTTTATTGGTGTACTGATCAATACTTGAAAGAATCATGAAGATTGGATGAAAAAATATATGTTGAGAATTCAGGAGACGGTAGTTTTTTGGAAGCTTAACAACGCCTTTCATTGAAAGTGTTATTCGCCAGTCTCTGCTTAATGCTACATCAAGAGGAAACAAACGTTAGAGATAGAATGTGGAACTACTTTATTGTGTCAAGATTCAAGAAGCTAGCACAAACCATGTTTGATTTAGAGTTCGAACTGCATCTGTCAATATAGGAGAAAACAGAGTGAAAACTAAAAATTCAAACTGTTACTGCAAACGAATGCTTCAACCTAGGAGAACGAAACTTGAACATCCACGTTTTATTGGTGTACTGCTCATTACTTGAAATTATCATGAAGGTCGGAAAAAAAAATATGTTGAGATTTTAGGAGACTGTAGTATTTTGGCAGCCTATCAACGCCTTTCAATGAATGTGTCTTTCGTCAGTCTCTGCTTAGGTCTACATCCAGAGAAAACAAAAAGTAAAAATCGAATGTAGAACTACTTTACTCTTTCAAGTTTCAAGAACCTAGCACAAACCGTGTTTGATTTAGAGTTCGAACTACATTTGTCAATATAGGAGAAAACAGAGTGAAACCTAAAAATTCAAACTGTTACTCCAAAAGAATGCTTCAATCTAAGAGAACTAAACTTTGGCATCCAAGTGGGATTGGTGTACAGATCATTACTTGAAAGTATCATGAAGATTGGATGAAAAAATATATGTTGAGATTTCAGGAGACTCTAGTGTGTTGGAAGTTTGGCAACCCCTTTCAGTATAAGTGTTATTCGCCAGTCCCAGCTTTAGGATACAAGAGCAAACAATCCTTAGAGATAGAACGTAGAACTACTTTATTGTGTCAAGTTTCAAGAAGCTAGCACAAACCGTGTTTGATTTAGAGTTCTAACTGCATCTGTCAATATAGAAGAAAACAGAGTGAAACCTATAATTTCTATCTGTTCCTGCAAACGAATGCTACAACCTAGAAGAACAAAACTTGGGCATCCACGTTTGATTGGTGTACTGATCAATACTGGAAAGAATCATGAAGATTGGATGAAAAAATATATGCTGAGATTTCAGGAGACGGTAGTTTTTTGGAAGCTTAATAACGCCTTTCATTGAAAGTGTTATTCGCCAGTCTCTGCTTAAGGCTACATCAAGAGGAAACAAACCTTAGAGATAGAACGTAGAACTACTTTATTGTGTCCAGTTTCAAGAAGCTAGCACAAACCATGTTTGATTTAGAGTTCGAACTGCATCTGTCAATATAGGAGAAAACAGAGTGAAAACTAAAAATTCAAACTGTTACTCCAAACGAATGCTTCAACCTAGGAGAACGAAACTTGAACATCCACGTTTTATTGGTGTACTGCTCATTACTTGAAATTATCATGAAGGTCGGAAAAAAAATATGTAGAGATTTCAGGAGACTGTAGTATTTTGGCAGCCTAACAACGCCTTTCATTGAATGTGTCTTTCGTCAGTCTCTGCTTAGGTCTACATCCAGAGGAAACAAAAAATAAAAATAGAATGTAGAACTACTTTACTGTTTCAAGTTTCAAGAAGCTAGCACAAACCCTGTTTGATTTAGAGTTCGAACTACATTTGTCAATATAGGAAAAAACAGAGTGAAAACTAAAAATTCAAACTGTTACTCCAAAAGAATGCTTCAATCTAGAGAACTAAACTTTGGCATCCAAGTGGGATTGGTGTACTGATCATTACTTGAAAGCATCATGAAGATTGGATGAAAAAATATATGTTGAGATTTCAGGAGACTCTAGTGTGTTGGAAGTTTGGCAACCCCTTTCATTATAAGTGTTATTCGCCAGTCCCAGCGTTAGGATACAAGAGGAAACAAACCTTAGAGATAGAACGTAGAACTACTTTACTGTGTCAAGTTTCAAGAAGCTAGCACAAACCGTTTTTGATTTAGAGTTCTAACTGCATCTGTCAATATAGGAGAAAACAGAGTGAAACCTATAATTTCTAACTGATCCTGCAAACGAATGCTACAACCTAGAAGAACAAAACTTGGGCATCCACGTTTGATTGGTGTACTGATCAATACTTGAAAGAATCATGAAAATTGGATGAAAAAATATATGTTGAGATTTCAGGAGACGGTCGTTTTTTGGAAGGTTAACAACGCCTTTCATTGAAAGGGTTATTCGCCAGTCTCTGCTTAAGGCTACATCAAGAGGAAACAAACCTTAGAGATAGAACGTAGAACTACTTTATTGTGTCAAGTTTCAAGAAGCTAGCACAAACCATGTTTGATTTAGAGTTCGAACTGCATCTGTCAATATAGGAGAAAACAGAGTGAAAACTAAAAATTCAAACTGTTACTGCAAGCGAATGCTTCAACCTAGGAGAACGAAACTTGAACATCCACGTTTTATTGGTGTCCTGCTCATTACTTGAAATTGTCATGAAGGTCGGAAAAAAAATATGTTGAGATTTGAGAGACAGTAGTATTTTGGCAGCCTAACAACGCCTTTCATTGAATGTGTCTTTCGTCAGTCTCTGCTTAGGTCTACATCCAGAGGAAACAAAAAATAAAAATAGAATGTAGAACTACTTTACTGTTTCAAGTTTCAAGAAGCTAGCACAAACCCTGTTTGATTTAGAGTTCGAACTACATTTGTCATTATAGGAGAAAACAGAGTGAAACCTAAAAATTCAAACTGTTACTCCAAAAGAATGCTTCAATCTAGGAGAACTAAACTTTTGCATCCAAGTGGGATTGGTGTACTGATCATTACTTGAAAGTATCATGAAGATTGGATGAAAAAATATATGTTGAGATTTCACGAGACTCTAGTGTGTTGGAAGTTTGGCAACCCCTTTCAGTATAAGTGTTATTCGCCAGTCCCAGCTTTAGGATACAAGAGAAAACAAACCTTAGAGATAGAACGTAGAACTACTTTACTGTGTCAAGTTTCAAGAAGCTAGCACACACCATGTTTGATTTAGAGTTCTAACTGCATCTGTCAATATAGGAGAAAACAGAGTGAAACCTATAATTTCTAACTGTTCCTGCAAACGAATGCTACAACCTAGAAGAACAAAACTTGGGCACCCACGTTTGATTGGTGTACTGATCAATACTTGAAAGAATCATGAAGACTGGATGAAAAAATATATGTTGAGATTTCAGGAGACGGTAGTTTTTTGGAAGCTTAACAACGCCTTTCATTGAAAGTGTTATTCGCCGGTCTCTGCTTAAGGCTACATCAAGAGGAAACAAACCTTAGAGATAGAACGTAGAACTACTTTATTGTGTCAAGTTTCAAGAAGCTAGCACAAACCATGTTTGATTTAGAGTTCGAACTGCATCTGTCAATATAGGAGAAAACAGAGTGAAAACTAAAAATTCAAGCTGTTACTGCAAACGAATGCTTCAACCTAGGAGAACGAAACTTGAACATCCACGTTTTATTGGTGTACTGCTGATTACTTGAAATTATCATGAAGGTCGGAAAAAAAAATATGTAGAGATTTCAGGAGACTGTAGTATTTTGGCAGCCTAACAACGCCTTTCATTGAATGTGTCTTTCGTCAGTCTCTGCTTAGGTCTACATCCAGAGGAAACAAAAAATAAAAATAGAATGTAGAACTGCTTTACTGTTTCAAGTTTCAAGAAGCTAGCACAAACCGTGTTTGATTTAGAGTTCGAACTACATTTGTCAATATAGGAGAAAACAGAGTGAAACCTAAAAATTCAAACTGTTACTCCAAAAGAATGCTTCAATCTAGGAGAACAAAACTTTGGCATCCAAGTGGGATTGGTGTAATGATCATTACTTGAAGTATCATGAATATTGGATGAAAAAATATATGTTGAGATTTCAGGAGACTCTAGTGTGTTGGAAGTTTGGCAACCCCTTTCATTATAAGTGTTATTCGCCAGTCCCAGCTTTAGGATACAAGAGGAAACAAACCTTAGAGATAGAACGTAGAACTACTTTACTGTGTCAAGTTTCAAGAAGCTAGCACAAACCGTGTTTGATTTAGAGTTCTAACTGCATCTGTCAATATAGGAGAAAACAGAGTGAAACCTATAATTTCTAACTGATCCTGCAAATGAATGCTACAACCTAGAAGAACAAAACTTGGGCATCCACGTTTGATTGGTGTACTGATCAATACTTGAAAGAATCATGAAGATTGGATGAAAAAATATATGTTGAGATTTCAGGAGACGGTCGTTTTTTGGAAGGTTAACAACGCCTTTCATTGAAAGGGTTATTCGCCAGTCTCTGCTTAAGGCTACATCAAGAGGAAACAAACCTTAGAGATAGAACGTAGAACTACTTTATTGTGTCAAGTTTCAAGAAGCTAGCACAAACCATGTTTGATTTAGAGTTCGAACTGCATCTGTCAATATAGGAGAAAACAGAGTGAAAACTAAAAATTCAAACTGTTACTGCAAGCGAATGCTTCAACCTAGGAGAACGAAACTTGAACATCCACGTTTTATTGGTGTCCTGCTCATTACTTGAAATTGTCATGAAGGTCGGAAAAAAAATATGTTGAGATTTCAGAGACAGTAGTATTTTGGCAGCCTAACAACGCCTTTCATTGAATGTGTCTTTCGTCAGTCTCTGCTTAGGTCTACATCCAGAGGAAACAAAAAATAAAAATAGAATGTAGAACTACTTTACTGTTTCAAGTTTCAAGAAGCTAGCACAAACCCTGTTTGATTTAGAGTTCGAACTACATTTGTCATTATAGGAGAAAACAGAGTGAAACCTAAAAATTCAAACTGTTACTCCTAAAGAATGCTTCAATCTAGGAGAACTAAACTTTTGCATCCAAGTGGGATTGGTGTACTGATCATTACTTGAAAGTATCATGAAGATTGGATGAAAAAATATATGTTGAGATTTCACGAGACTCTAGTGTGTTGGAAGTTTGGCAACCCCTTTCAGTATAAGTGATATTCGCCAGTCCCAGCTTTAGGATACAAGAGGAAACAAACCTTAGAGATAGAACGTAGAACTACTTTATTGTGTCAAGTTTCAAGAAGCTAGCACAAACCATGTTTGATTTAGAGTTCGAACTGCATCTGTCAATATATGAGAAAACAGAGTGAAAACTAAAAATTCAAACTGTTACTGCAAACGAATGCTTCAACCTAGGAGAACGAAACTTGAACATCCAGGTTTTATTGGTGTACTGCTCTTTACTTGAAATTATCATGAAGGTCGGAAAAAAAAATATGTTGAGATTTCAGGAGACTGTAGTATTTTGGCAGCCTATCAACGCCTTTCATTGAATGTGTCTTTCGTCAGTCTCTGCTTAGGTCTACATCCAGAGGAAACAAAAAGTAAAAATCGAATGTAGAACTACTTTACTCTTTCAAGTTTCAAGAAGCTAGCACAAACCTTGTTTGATTTAGAGTTCGAACTACATTTGTCAATATAGGAGTAAACAGAGTGAAACCTAAAAATTCAAACTGTTACTCTAAAAGAATGCTTCAATCTAAGAGAACTAAACTTTGGCATCCAAGTGGGATTGGTGTACTGATCATTACTTGAATGTATCATGAAGTTTGGATGAAAAAATATATGTTGAGATTTCAGGAGACTCTAGTGTGTTGGAAGATTGGCAACCCCTTTCAGTATAAGTGTTATTCACCAGTCCCAGCTTTAGGATACAAGAGCAAACAATCCTTAGAGATAGAACGTAGAACTACTTTATTGTGTCAAGTTTCAAGAAGCTAGCACAAACCGTGTTTGATTTAGAGTTCTAACTGCATCTGTCAATATAGGAGAAAACAGAGTGAAACCTATAATTTCTAACTGTTCCTGCAAACGAATGCTACAACCTAGAAGAACAAAACTTGGGCATCCACGTTTGATTGGTGTACTGATCAATACTTGAAAAAATCATGAAGATTGGGTGAAAAAATATATGTTGAGATTTCAGGAGACGGTAGTTTTTTGGAAGCTTAACAACGCCTTTCATTGAAAGTGTTATTCGCCAGTCTCTGCTTAAGGCTACATAAAGAGGAAACAAACGTTAGAGATAGAATGTAGAACTACTTTATTGTGTCAAGTTTCAAGAAGCTAGCACAAACCATGTTTGATTTAGAGTTCGAACTGCATCTGTCAATATATGAGAAAACAGAGTGAAAACTAAAAATTCAAACTGTTACTGCAAACGAATGCTTCAACCTAGGAGAACGAAACTTGAACATCCAGGTTTTATTGGTGTACTGCTCATTACTTGAAATTATCATGAAGGTCGGAAAAAAAAATATGTTGAGATTTCAGGAGACTGTAGTATTTTGGCAGCCTATCAACGCCTTTCATTGAATGTGTCTTTCGTCAGTCTCTGCTTAGGTCTACATCCAGAGGAAACAAAAAGTAAAAATCAAATGTAGAACTACTTTACTGTTTCAAGTTTCAAGAAGCTAGCACAAACCGTGTTTGATTTAGAGTTCGAACTACATTTGTCAATATAGGAGAAAAAGAGTGAAACCTAAAAATTCAAACTGTTACTCCAAAAGAATGCTTCAATCTAAGAGAACTAAACTTTGGCATCCAAGTGGGATTGCTGTACTGATCATTACTTGAAAGTATCATGAAGATTGGATGAAAAAATATATGTTGAGATTTCAGGAGACTCTAGTGTGTTGGAAGTTTGGCAACCCCTTTCAGTATAAGTGTTGTTCGCCAGTCCCAGCTTTAGGATACAAGAGCAAACAATCCTTAGAGATAGAACGTAGAACTACTTTATTGTGTCAAGTTTCAAGAAGCTAGCACAAACCGTGTTTGATTTAGAGTTCTAACTGCATCTGTCAATATAGGAGAAAACAGAGTGAAACCTATAATTTCTAACTGTTCCTGCAAACGAATGCTACAACCTAGAAGAACAAAACTTGGGCATCCACGTTTGATTGGTGTACTGATCAATACTTGAAAGAATCATGAAGATTGGGTGAAAAAATATATGTTGAGATATCAGGAGACGGTAGTTTTTTGGAAGCTTAACAACGCCTTTCATTGAAAGTGTTATTCGCCAGTCTCTGCTTAAGGCTACATCAAGAGGAAACAAACCTTAGAGATAGAATGTAGAACTACTTTATTGTGTCAAGTTTCAAGAAGCTAGCACAAACCATGTTTGATTTAGAGTTCGAACTGCATCTGTCAATATAGGAGAAAACAGAGTGAAAACTAAAAATTCAAACTGTTACTGCAAACGAATGCTTCAACCTAGGAGAACGAAACTTGAACATCCAGGTTTTATTGGTGTACTGCTCATTACTTGAAATTATCATGAAGGTCGGAAAAAAAAAATATGTTGAGATTACAGGAGACTGTAGTATTTTGGCAGCCTAACAACGCCTTTCATTGAATGTGTCTTTCGTCAGTCTCTGCTTAGGTCTACATCCAGAGGAAACAAAAAGTAAAAATCGAATGTAGAACTACTTTACTCTTTCAAGTTTCAAGAAGCTAGCACAAACCGTGTTTGATTTAGAGTTCGAACTACATTTGTCAATATAGGAGAAAACAGAGTGAAACCTAAAAATTCAAACTGTTACTCCAAAAGAATGCTTCAATCTAAGAGAACTAAACTTTGGCATCCAAGTGGGATTGGTGTACTGATCATTACTTGAAAGTATCATGAAGATTGGTTGAAAAAATATATGTTGAGATTTCACGAGACTCTAGTGTGTTGGAAGTTTGGCAACCCCTTTCAGTATAAGTGTTATTCGCCAGTCCCAGCTTTAGGATACAAGAGGAAACAATCCTTAGAGATAGAACGTAGAACTACTTTATTGTGTCAAGTTTCAAGAAGCTAGCACAAACCGTGTTTGATTTAGAGTTCTAAATGAATCTGTCAACATAGGAGAAAACAGAGTGAAACCTATAATTTCTAACTGTTCCTGCAAACGAATGCTACAACCTAGAAGAACAAAACTTGGGCATCCACGTTTTATTGGTGTACTGATCAATACTTGAAAGAATCATGAAGATTGGATGAAAAAATATATGTTGAGATTTCAGGAGACGGTAGTTTTTTGGAAGCTAAACAACGCCTTTCATTGAAAGTGTTATTCGCCAGTCTCTGCTTAATGCTACATCAAGAGGAAACAAACGTTAGAGATAGAATGTGGAACTACTTTATTGTGTCAAGTTTCAAGAAGCTAGCACAAACCATGTTTGATTTAGAGTTCGAACTGCATCTGTCAATATAGGAGAAAACAGAGTGAAAACTAAAAATTCAAACTGTTACTGCAAACGAATGCTTCAACCTAGGAGAACGAAACTTGAACATCCACGTTTTATTGGTGTACTGCTCATTACTTGAAATTATCATGAAGGTCGGAAAAAAAAAATATGTTGAGATTTTAGGAGACTGTAGTATTTTGGCAGCCTATCAACGCCTTTCAATGAATGTGTCTTTCGTCAGTCTCTGCTTAGGTCTACATCCAGAGAAAACAAAAAGTAAAAATCGAATGTAGAACTACTTTACTCTTTCAAGTTTCAAGAACCTAGCACAAACCGTGTTTGATTTAGAGTTCGAACTACATTTGTCAATATAGGAGAAAACAGAGTGAAACCTAAAAATTCAAACTGTTACTCCAAAAGAATGCTTCAATCTAAGAGAACTAAACTTTGGCATCCAAGTGGGATTGGTGTACAGATCATTACTTGAAAGTATCATGAAGATTGGATGAAAAAATATATGTTGAGATTTCAGGAGACTCTAGTGTGTTGGAAGTTTGGCAACCCCTTTCAGTATAAGTGTTATTCGCCAGTCCCAGCTTTAGGATACAAGAGCAAACAATCCTTAGAGATAGAACGTAGAACTACTTTATTGTGTCAAGTTTCAAGAAGCTAGCACAAACCGTGTTTGATTTAGAGTTCTAACTGCATCTGTCAATATAGAAGAAAACAGAGTGAAACCTATAATTTCTATCTGTTCCTGCAAACGAATGCTACAACCTAGAAGAACAAAACTTGGGCATCCACGTTTGATTGGTGTACTGATCAATACTGGAAAGAATCATGAAGATTGGATGAAAAAATATATGCTGAGATTTCAGGAGACGGTAGTTTTTTGGAAGCTTAATAACGCCTTTCATTGAAAGTGTTATTCGCCAGTCTCTGCTTAAGGCTACATCAAGAGGAAACAAACCTTAGAGATAGAACGTAGAACTACTTTATTGTGTCCAGTTTCAAGAAGCTAGCACAAACCATGTTTGATTTAGAGTTCGAACTGCATCTGTCAATATAGGAGAAAACAGAGTGAAAACTAAAAATTCAAACTGTTACTGCAAACGAATGCTTCAACCTAGGAGAACGAAACTTGAACATCCACGTTTTATTGGTGTACTGCTCATTACTTGAAATTATCATGAAGGTCGGAAAAAAATATGTAGAGATTTCAGGAGACTGTAGTATTTTGGCAGCCTAACAACGCCTTTCATTGAATGTGTCTTTCGTCAGTCTCTGCTTAGGTCTACATCCAGAGGAAACAAAAAATAAAAATAGAATGTAGAACTACTTTACTGTTTCAAGTTTCAAGAAGCTAGCACAAACCCTGTTTGATTTAGAGTTCGAACTACATTTGTCAATATAGGAAAAAACAGAGTGAAAACTAAAAATTCAAACTGTTACTCCAAAAGAATGCTTCAATCTAGAGAACTAAACTTTGGCATCCAAGTGGGATTGGTGTACTGATCATTACTTGAAAGCATCATGAAGATTGGATGAAAAAATATATGTTGAGATTTCAGGAGACTCTAGTGTGTTGGAAGTTTGGCAACCCCTTTCATTATAAGTGTTATTCGCCAGTCCCAGCTTTAGGATACAAGAGGAAACAAACCTTAGAGATAGAACGTAGAACTACTTTACTGTGTCAAGTTTCAAGAAGCTAGCACAAACCGTTTTTGATTTAGAGTTCTAACTGCATCTGTCAGTATAGGAGAAAACAGAGTGAAACCTATAATTTCTAACTGATCCTGCAAACGAATGCTACAACCTAGAAGAACAAAACTTGGGCATCCACGTTTGATTGGTGTACTGATCAATACTTGAAAGAATCATGAAAATTGGATGAAAAAATATATGTTGAGATTTCAGGAGACGGTCGTTTTTTGGAAGGTTAACAACGCCTTTCATTGAAAGGGTTATTCGCCAGTCTCTGCTTAAGGCTACATCAAGAGGAAACAAACCTTAGAGATAGAACGTAGAACTACTTTATTGTGTCAAGTTTCAAGAAGCTAGCACAAACCATGTTTGATTTAGAGTTCGAACTGCATCTGTCAATATAGGAGAAAACAGAGTGAAAACTAAAAATTCAAACTGTTACTGCAAGCGAATGCTTCAACCTAGGAGAACGAAACTTGAACATCCACGTTTTATTGGTGTCCTGCTCATTACTTGAAATTGTCATGAAGGTCGGAAAAAAAATATGTTGAGATTTCAGAGACAGTAGTATTTTGGCAGCCTAACAACGCCTTTCATTGAATGTGTCTTTCGTCAGTCTCTGCTTAGGTCTACATCCAGAGGAAACAAAAAATAAAAATAGAATGTAGAACTACTTTACTGTTTCAAGTTTCAAGAAGCTAGCACAAACCCTGTTTGATTTAGAGTTCGAACTACATTTGTCATTATAGGAGAAAACAGAGTGAAACCTAAAAATTCAAACTGTTACTCCAAAAGAATGCTTCAATCTAGGAGAACTAAACTTTTGCATCCAAGTGGGATTGGTGTACTGATCATTACTTGAAATTATCATGAAGATTGGATGAAAAAATATATGTTGAGATTTCACGAGACTCTAGTGTGTTGGAAGTTTGGCAACCCCTTTCAGTATAAGTGTTATTCGCCAGTCCCAGCTTTAGGATACAAGAGAAAACAAACCTTAGAGATAGAACGTAGAACTACTTTACTGTGTCAAGTTTCAAGAAGCTAGCACACACCATGTTTGATTTAGAGTTCTAACTGCATCTGTCAATATAGGAGAAAACAGAGTGAAACCTATAATTTCTAACTGTTCCTGCAAACGAATGCTACAACCTAGAAGAACAAAACTTGGGCACCCACGTTTGATTGGTGTACTGATCAATACTTGAAAGAATCATGAAGACTGGATGAAAAAATATATGTTGAGATTTCAGGAGACGGTAGTTTTTTGGAAGCTTAACAACGCCTTTCATTGAAAGTGTTATTCGCCAGTCTCTGCTTAAGGCTACATCAAGAGGAAACAAACCTTATAGATAGAACGTAGAACTACTTTATTGTGTCAAGTTTCAAGAAGCTAGCACAAACCATGTTTGATTTAGAGTTCGAACTGCATCTGTCAATATAGGAGAAAACAGAGTGAAAACTAAAAATTCAAGCTGTTACTGCAAACGAATGCTTCAACCTAGGAGAACGAAACTTGAACATCCACGTTTTATTGGTGTACTGCTGATTACTTGAAATTATCATGAAGGTCGGAAAAAAAAATATGTAGAGATTTCAGGAGACTGTAGTATTTTGGCAGCCTAACAACGCCTTTCATTGAATGTGTCTTTCGTCAGTCTCTGCTTAGGTCTACATCCAGAGGAAACAAAAAATAAAAATAGAATGTAGAACTGCTTTACTGTTTCAAGTTTCAAGAAGCTAGCACAAACCGTGTTTGATTTAGAGTTCGAACTACATTTGTCAATATAGGAGAAAACAGAGTGAAACCTAAAAATTCAAACTGTTACTCCAAAAGAATGCTTCAATCTAGGAGAACAAAACTTTGGCATCCAAGTGGGATTGGTGTAATGATCATTACTTGAAGTATCATGAAGATTGGATGAAAAAATATATGTTGAGATTTCAGGAGACTCTAGTGTGTTGGAAGTTTGGCAACCCCTTTCATTATAAGTGTTATTCGCCAGTCCCAGCTTTAGGATACAAGAGGAAACAAACCTTAGAGATAGAACGTAGAACTACTTTACTGTGTCAAGTTTCAAGAAGCTAGCACAAACCGTGTTTGATTTAGAGTTCTAACTGCATCTGTCAATATAGGAGAAAACAGAGTGAAACCTATAATTTCTAACTGATCCTGCAAATGAATGCTACAACCTAGAAGAACAAAACTTGGGCATCCACGTTTGATTGGTGTACTGATCAATACTTGAAAGAATCATGAAGATTGGATGAAAAAATATATGTTGAGATTTCAGGAGACGGTCGTTTTTTGGAAGGTTAACAACGCCTTTCATTGAAAGGGTTATTCGCCAGTCTCTGCTTAAGGCTACATCAAGAGGAAACAAACCTTAGAGATAGAACGTAGAACTACTTTATTGTGTCAAGTTTCAAGAAGCTAGCACAAACCATGTTTGATTTAGAGTTCGAACTGCATCTGTCAATATAGGAGAAAACAGAGTGAAAACTAAAAATTCAAACTGTTACTGCAAGCGAATGCTTCAACCTAGGAGAACGAAACTTGAACATCCACGTTTTATTGGTGTCCTGCTCATTACTTGAAATTGTCATGAAGGTCGGAAAAAAAATATGTTGAGATTTCAGAGACAGTAGTATTTTGGCAGCCTAACAACGCCTTTCATTGAATGTGTCTTTCGTCAGTCTCTGCTTAGGTCTACATCCAGAGGAAACAAAAAATAAAAATAGAATGTAGAACTACTTTACTGTTTCAAGTTTCAAGAAGCTAGCACAAACCCTGTTTGATTTAGAGTTCGAACTACATTTGTCATTATAGGAGAAAACAGAGTGAAACCTAAAAATTCAAACTGTTACTCCAAAAGAATGCTTCAATCTTGGAGAACTAAACTTTTGCATCCAAGTGGGATTGGTGTACTGATCATTACTTGAAAGTATCATGAAGATTGGATGAAAAAATATATGTTGAGATTTCACGAGACTCTAGTGTGTTGGAAGTTTGGCAACCCCTTTCAGTATAAGTGTTATTCGCCAGTCCCAGCTTTAGGATACAAGAGAAAACAAACCTTAGAGATAGAACGTAGAACTACTTTACTGTGTCAAGTTTCAAGAAGCTAGCACACACCATGTTTGATTTAGAGTTCTAACTGCATCTGTCAATATAGGAGAAAACAGAGTGAAACCTATAATTTCTAACTGTTCCTGCAAACGAATGCTACAACCTAGAAGAACAAAACTTGGGCACCCACGTTTGATTGGTGTACTGATCAATACTTGAAAGAATCATGAAGACTGGATGAAAAAATATATGTTGAGATTTCAGGAGACGGTAGTTTTTTGGAAGCTTAACACGCCTTTCATTGAAAGTGTTATTCGCCGGTCTCTGCTTAAGGCTACATCAAGAGGAAACAAACCTTAGAGATAGAACGTAGAACTACTTTATTGTGTCAAGTTTCAAGAAGCTAGCACAAACCATGTTTGATTTAGAGTTCGAACTGCATCTGTCAATATAGGAGAAAACAGAGTGAAAACTAAAAATTCAAGCTGTTACTGCAAACGAATGCTTCAACCTAGGAGAACGAAACTTGAACATCCACGTTTTATTGGTGTACTGCTGATTACTTGAAATTATCATGAAGGTCGGAAAAAAAAATATGTAGAGATTTCAGGAGACTGTAGTATTTTGGCAGCCTAACAACGCCTTTCATTGAATGTGTCTTTTGTCAGTCTCTGCTTAGGTCTACATCCAGAGGAAACAAAAAATAAAAATAGAATGTAGAACTGCTTTACTGTTTCAAGTTTCAAGAAGCTAGCACAAACCGTGTTTGATTTAGAGTTCGAACTACATTTGTCAATATAGGAGAAAACAGAGTGAAACCTAAAAATTCAAACTGTTACTCCAAAAGAATGCTTCAATCTAGGAGAACAAAACTTTGGCATCCAAGTGGGATTGGTGTAATGATCATTACTTGAAGTATCATGAAGATTGGATGAAAAAATATATGTTGAGATTTCAGGAGACTCTAGTGTGTTGGAAGTTTGGCAACCCCTTTCATTATAAGTGTTATTCGCCAGTCCCAGCTTTAGGATACAAGAGGAAACAAACCTTAGAGATAGAACGTAGAACTACTTTACTGTGTCAAGTTTCAAGAAGCTAGCACAAACCGTGTTTGATTTAGAGTTCTAACTGCATCTGTCAATATAGGAGAAAACAGAGTGAAACCTATAATTTCTAACTGATCCTGCAAATGAATGCTACAACCTAGAAGAACAAAACTTGGGCATCCACGTTTGATTGGTGTACTGATCAATACTTGAAAGAATCATGAAGATTGGATGAAAAAATATATGTTGAGATTTCAGGAGACGGTCGTTTTTTGGAAGGTTAACAACGCCTTTCATTGAAAGGGTTATTCGCCAGTCTCTGCTTAAGGCTACATCAAGAGGAAACAAACCTTAGAGATAGAACGTAGAACTACTTTATTGTGTCAAGTTTCAAGAAGCTAGCACAAACCATGTTTGATTTAGAGTTCGAACTGCATCTGTCAATATAGGAGAAAACAGAGTGAAAACTAAAAATTCAAACTGTTACTGCAAGCGAATGCTTCAACCTAGGAGAACGAAACTTGAACATCCACGTTTTATTGGTGTCCTGCTCATTACTTGAAATTGTCATGAAGGTCGGAAAAAAAATATGTTGAGATTTGAGAGACAGTAGTATTTTGGCAGCCTAACAACGCCTTTCATTGAATGTGTCTTTCGTCAGTCTCTGCTTAGGTCTACATCCAGAGGAAACAAAAAATAAAAATAGAATGTAGAACTACTTTACTGTTTCAAGTTTCAAGAAGCTAGCACAAACCCTGTTTGATTTAGAGTTCGAACTACATTTGTCATTATAGGAGAAAACAGAGTGAAACCTAAAAATTCAAACTGTTACTCCAAAAGAATGCTTCAATCTAGGAGAACTAAACTTTGGCATCCAAGTGGGATTGGTGTACTGATCATTACTTGAAAGTATCATGAAGATTGGATGAAAAAATATATGTTGAGATTTCACGAGACTCTAGTGTGTTGGAAGTTTGGCAACCCCTTTCAGTATAAGTGTTATTCGCCAGTCCCAACTTTAGGATACAAGAGAAAACAAACCTTAGAGATAGAACGTAGAACTACTTTACTGTGTCAAGTTTCAAGAAGCTAGCACACACCATGTTTGATTTAGAGTTCTAACTGCATCTGTCAATATAGGAGAAAACAGAGTGAAACCTATAATTTCTAACTGTTCCTGCAAACGAATGCTACAACCTAGAAGAACAAAACTTGGGCACCCACGTTTGATTGGTGTACTGATCAATACTTGAAAGAATCATGAAGACTGGATGAAAAAATATATGTTGAGATTTCAGGAGACGGTAGTTTTTTGGAAGCTTAACAACGCCTTTCATTGAAAGTGTTATTCGCCGGTCTCTGCTTAAGGCTACATCAAGAGGAAACAAACCTTAGAGATAGAACGTAGAACTACTTTATTGTGTCAAGTTTCAAGAAGCTAGCACAAACCATGTTTGATTTAGAGTTCGAACTGCATCTGTCAATATAGGAGAAAACAGAGTGAAAACTAAAAATTCAAACTGTTACTTCAAACGAATGCTTCAACCTAGGAGACGGAACTTGAACATCCACGTTTTATTGGTGTACTGCTCATTACTTGAAATTATCATGAAGGTCGGAAAAAAAATATGTTGAGATTTCAGGAGCCTGTAGTATTTTGGCAGCCTAACAACGCCTTTCATTGAATGTGTCTTTCGTCAGTCTCTGCTTAGGTCTACATCCAGAGGAAACAAAAAGTAAAAATAGAATGTAGAACTACTTTACTGTTTCAAGTTTCAAGAAGCTAGCACAAACCGTGTTTGATTTAGAGTTCGAACTACATTTGTCAATATAGGAGAAAACAGAGTGAAACCTAAAAATTCAAACTGTTACTCCAAAAGAATGCTTCTATCTAGGAGAACTAAACTTTGGCATCCAAGTGGGATTGGTGTACTGATCATTACTTGAAAGTATCATGAAGATTGGATGAAAAAATATATGTTGAGATTTCACGAGACTCTAGTGTGTTGGAAGTTTGGCAACCCCTTTCAGTATAAGTGTTATTCGCCAGTCCCAGCTTTAGGATACAAGAGGAAACAAACCTTACAGATAGAACGTAGAAGTTCTTTATTGTGTCAAGTTTAAAGAAGCTAGCACAAACCGTGTTTGATTTAGAGTTCTAACTGCATCTGTCAATATAGGAGAAAACAGAGTGAAACCTATAATTTCTAACTGTTCCTGCAAACGAATGCTACAACCTAGAAGAACAAAACTTGGGCATCCACGTTTGATTGGTGTACTGATCAATACTTGAAAGAATCATGAAGATTGGATGAAAAAATATATGTTGAGATTTCAGGAGACGGTAGTTTTTTGGAAGCTTAACAACGCCTTTCACTGAAAGTGTTATTCGCCAGTCTCTGCTTAAGGCTACATCAAGAGGAAACAAACCTTAGAGATAGAACGTAGAACTACTTTATTGTGTCAAGTTTCAAGAAGCTAGCACAAACCATGTTTGATTTAGAGTTCGAACTGCATCTGTCAATATAGGAGAAAACAGAGTGAAAACTAAAAATTCAAACTGTTACTGCAAACGAATGCTTCAACCTAGGAGAACGGAACTTGAACATCCACGTTTTATTGGTGTACTGCTCATTACTTGAAATTATCATGAAGGTCGGAAAAAAAATATGTTGAGGTTTCAGGAGCCTGTAGTATTTTGGCAGCCTAACAACGCCTTTCATTGAATGTGTCTTTCGTCAGTCTCTGCTTAGGTCTACATCCAGAGGAAACAAAAAATAAAAATAGAATGTAGAACTACTTTACTGTTTCAAGTTTCAAGAAGCTAGCACAAACCCTGTTTGATTTAGAGTTCGAACTACATTTGTCAATATAGGAGAAAACAGAGTGAAACCTAAAAATTCAAACTGTTACTCCAAAAGAATGCTTCAATCAAGGAAAACTAAACTTTGGCATCCAAGTGGGATTGGAGTACTGATCATTACTTGAAAGTATCATAAAGAATGGATGAAAAAATATATGTTGAGATTTCACGATATTCTAGTGTGTTGGAATTTTGGCAACCCCTTTCAGTATAAGTGTTATTCGCCAGTCCCAGCTTTAGGATACAAGAGGAAACAAACCTTAGAGATAGAACGTAGAACTACTTTACTGTGTCAAGTTTCAAGAAGCTAGCACAAACCGTGTTTGATTTAGAGTTCTAACTGCATCTGTCAATATAGGAGAAAACAGAGTGAAACCTATAATTTCTAACTGTTCCTGCAAACGAATGCTACAACCTAGAAGAACAAAACTTGGGCATCCACGTTTGATTGGTGTACTGATCAATACTTGAAAGAATCATGAAGATTGGATGAAAAAATATATGTTGAGATTTCAGGAGACGGTAGTTTTTTGGAAGCTTAACAACGCCTTTCATTGAAAGTGTTATTCGCCAGTCTCTGCTTAAGGCTACATCAAGAGGAAACAAACCTTAGAGATAGAACGTAGAACTACTTTATTGTGTCAAGTTTCAAGAAGCTAGCACAAACCATGTTTGATTTAGAGTTCGAACTGCATCTGTCAATATAGGAGAAAACAGAGTGAAAACTAAAAATTCAAACTGTTACTGCAAACGAATGCTTCAACCTAGGAGAACGAAACTTGAACATCCACGTTTTATTGGTGTACTGCTGATTACATGATATTATCATGAAGGTCGGAAAAAAAAAAATATGTTGAGTTTTCAGGAGCCTGTAGTGTTTTGGCAGCCTAACAACGCTTTTCATTGAATGTGTCTTTCGTCAGTCTCTGCTTAGGTCTACATCCAGAGGAAACAAAAAATAAAAATAGAATGTAGAACTACTTTACTGTTTCAAGTTTCAAGAAGCTAGCACAAACCCTGTTTGATTTAGAGTTCGAACTACATTTGTCAATATAGGAGAAAACAGAGTGAAACCTAAAAATTCAAACTGTTACTCCAAAAGAATGCTTCAATCTAGGAGAACAAAACTTTGGCATCCAAGTGGGATTGGTGTACTGATCATTACTTGAAAGTATCATGAAGATTGGATGAAAAAATATATGTTGAGATTTCACGATACTCTAGTGTGTTGGAAGTTTGGCAACCCCTTTCAGTATCAGTGTTATTCGCCAGTCCCAGCTTTAGGATACAAGAGGAAACAAACCTTAGAGATAGAACGTAGAACTACTTTACTGTGTCAAGTTTCAAGAAGCTAGCACAAACCGTGTTTGATTTAGAGTTCTAACTGCATCTGTCAATATAGGAGAAAACAGAGTGAAACCTATAATTTCTAACTGTTCCTGCAAACGAATGCTACAACCTAGAAGAACAAAACTTGGGCATCCACGTTTGATTGGTGTACTGATCAATACTTGAAAGAATCATGAAGATTGGATGAAAAAATATATGTTGAGATTTCAGGAGACAGTAGTTTTTTGGAAACTTAACAACGCCTTTCATTGAAAGTGTTATTCGCCAGTCTCTGCTTAAGGCTACATCAAGAGGAAACAAACCTTAGAGATAGAACGTAGAACTACTTTATTGTGTCAAGTTTCAAGAAGCTAGCACAAACCATGTTTGATTTAGAGTTCGAACTGCATCTGACAATATAGGAGAAAACAGAGTGAAAACTAAAAATTCAAACTGTTACTGCAAACGAATGCTTCAACCTAGGAGAACGAAACTTGAACATCCACGTTTTATTGGTGTACTGCTGATTACTTGAAATTATCATGAAGGTCGGAAAAAAAATATGTTGAGATTTCAGGAGACTGTAGTATTTTGGCAGCCTAACAACGCCTTTCATTGAATGTGTCTTTCGTCAGTCTCTGCTTAGGTCTACATCCAGAGGAAACAAAAAATAAAAATAGAATGTAGAACTACTTTACTGTTTCAAGATTCAAGAAGCTAGCACAAATCGTGTTTGAATTAGAGTTCGAACTATATTTGTCAATATAGGAGAAAACAGAGTGAAACCTAACAATTCAAACTGTTACTCCAAAAGAATGCTTCAATCTAGGAGAACTAAACTTTGGCATCCAAGTGGGATTGGTGTACTGATCATTACTTGAAAGTATCATGAAGATTGGATGAAAAAATATATGTTGAGATTTCATGAGACTCTAGTGTGTTGGAAGTTTGGCAACCCCTTTCAGTATAAGTGTTATTTGCCAGTCCCAGCTTTAGGATACAAGAGGAAACAAACCTTAGAGATAGAAGGTAGAACTACTTTACTGTGTCAAGTTTCAAGAAGCTAGCACAAACCGTGTTTGATTTAGAGTTCTAACTGCATCTGTCAATATAGGAGAAAACAGAGTGAAACCTATAATTTCTAACTGTTCCTGCAAACGAATGCTACAACCTAGAAGAACAAAACTTGGGCATCCACGTTTGATTGGTGTACTGATCAATACTTGAAAGAATCATGAAGTTTTGATGAAAAATTATATGTTGAGGTTTCAGGGGACGGTAGTTTTTTGGAAGCTAAACAACGCCTTTCATTGAAAGTGTTATTCGCCAGTCTCTGCTTAAGGCTACATCAAGAGGAAACAAACCTTAGAGATAGAACGTAGAACTACTTTATTTTGTCAAGTTTCAAGAAGCTAGCACAAACCATGTTTGATTTAGAGTTCAAACTGCATCTGTCAATATAGGAGAAAACAGAGTGAAAACTAAAAATTCAAACTGTTACTGCAAACGAATGCTTCAACCTAGGAGAACGAAACTTGAACATCCACGTTTTATTGGTGTACTGCTCAGTACTTGAAATTATCATGAAGGTCGGAAAAAAAATATGTTGAGATTTCAGGAGACTGTAGTATTTTGGCAGCCTACAAAGCCTTTCATTGAATGTGTCTTTCGTGAGTCTCTGCTTAGGTCTACATCCAGAGGAAACAAAAAATAAAAATAGAATGTAGAACTACTTTACTGTTTCAAGTTTCAAGAAGCTAGCCAAACCGTGTTAGATTTAGAGTTCGAACTACATTTGTCAATATAGGAGAAAACAGAGTGAAACCTAAAAATTCAAACTGTTACTCCAAAAGAATGCTTCAATCTAGGAGAACTAAACTTTGGCATCCAAGTGGGATTGGTGTACTGATCATTACTTGAAAGTATCATGAAGATTGGATGAAAAAATATATGTTGAGATTTCAGGAGACTCTAGTGTGTTGGAAGTTTGGCAACCCCTTTCAGTATAAGTGTTATTCGCCAGTCCCAGCTTTAGGATACAAGAGGAAACAAACCTTAGAGATAGAACGTAGAACTACTTTATTGTGTCAAGTTTCAAGAAGCTACCACAAACCGTGTTTGATTTAGAGTTCTAACTGCATCTGTCAATATAGGAGAAAACAGAGTGAAACCTATAATTTCTAACTGATCCTGCAAACGAATGCTACAACCTAGAAGAACAAAACTTGGGCATCCACGTTTGATTGGTGTACTGATCAATACTTGAAAGAATCATGAAGATTGGATGAAAAAATATATGTTGAGATTTCAGGAGACGGTACTTTTATGGAAGCCCAACAACGCCTTTCATTGAAAGTGTTATTTGCCAGTCTCTCCTTAAGGCTACATCAAGAGGAAACAAACCTTAGAGATAGAAAGTAGAACTACTTTATTGTGTCAAGTTTCAAGAAGCTAGCACAAACCATGTTTGATTTAGAGGTCAAACTGCGTCTGTCAATATAGGAGAAAACAGAGTGAAAACTAAAAATTCAAACTGTTACTGAAAACGAATGCTTCAAGCTAGGAGAACGAAACTTGAACATCCACGTTTTATTGGTGTCCTGCTCATTACTTGAAATTGTCCATGAAGGTCGGAAAAAAATATGTTGAGATTTGAGAGACAGTAGTATTTTGGCAGCCTAACAACGCCTTTCATTGAATGTGTCTTTCGTCAGTCTCTGCTTAGGTCTACATCCAGAGGAAACAAAAAATAAAAATAGAATGTAGAACTACTTTACTGTTTCAAGTTTCAAGAAGCTAGCCAAACCCTGTTTGATTTAGAGTTCGAACTACATTTGTCATTATAGGAGAAAACAGAGTGAAACCTAAAATTCAAACTGTTACTCCAAAAGAATGCTTCAAATCTAGGAGAACTAAACTTTTGCATCCAAGTGGGATTGGTGTACTGATCATTACTTGAAATATCATGAAGATTGGATGAAAAAATATATGTTGAGATTTCACGAGACTCTAGTGTGTTGGAAGTTTGGCAACCCCTTTCAGTATAAGTGTTATTCGCCAGTCCCAACTTTAGGATACAAGAGAAAACAAACCTTAGAGATAGAACGTAGAACTACTTTACTGTGTCAAGTTTCAAGAAGCTAGCACACACCATGTTTGATTTAGAGTTCTAACTGCATCTGTCAATATAAGAGAAAACAGAGTGAAACCTATAATTTCTAACTGTTCCTGCAAACGAATGCTACAACCTAGAAGAACAAAACTTGGCACCCACGTTTGATTGGTGTACTGATCAATACTTGAAAGAATCATGAAGACTGGATGAAAAAATATATGTTGAGATTTCAGGAGAACGGTAGTTTTTTGGAAGCTTTAACAACGCCTTTCATTGAAAGTGTTATTCGCCGGTCTCTGCTTAAGGCTACATCAAGAGGAAACAAACCTTAGAGATAGAACGTAGAACTACTTTATTGTGTCAAGTTTCAATGAAGCTAGCACAAACCATGTTTGATTTAGAGTTCGAACTGCATCTGTCAATATAGGAGAAACAGAGTGAAAAACTAAAAATTCAAACTGTTACTTCAAACGAATGCTTCAACCTAGGAGACGGAACTTGAACATCCACGTTTTATTGGTGTACTGCTCATTACTTGAAATTATCATGAAGGTCGGAAAAAAAATATGTTGAGATTTCAGGAGCCTGTAGTATTTTGGCAGCCTAACAACGCCTTTCATTGAATGTGTCTTTCGTCAGTCTCTGCTTAGGTCTACATCCAGAGGAAACAAAAAGTAAAAATAGAATGTAGAACTACTTTACTGTTTCAAGTTTCAAGAAGCTAGCACAAACCGTGTTTGATTTAGAGTTCGAACTACATTTGTCAATATAGGAGAAAACAGAGTGAAACCTAAAAATTCAAACTGTTACTCCAAAAGAATGCTTCTATCTAGGAGAACTAAACTTTGGCATCCAAGTGGGATTGGTGTACTGATCATTACTTGAAAGTATCATGAAGATTGGATGAAAAAATATATGTTGAGATTTCACGAGACTCTAGTGTGTTGGAAGTTTGGCAACCCCTTTCAGTAT
>NW_027515389.1:0-81075 GCF_048772815.1 Callospermophilus lateralis
TCCTCTTCAAGTAGCCCTAGGCACCAGAGTGTGGAAAAGCACTTTCATTGAGAGGGGTTGCCAAGCTTCTAAGAAATAACGAGTTTCTGAAATACCAGCAAATATTTTTCACCCAATCTTGATGATACTTGGTGGTAATGATCAGTACACAAATCCCACTTGGCTCACCAAATTTTGTTCTTCTAGGTGGAAGCGTTCGTTTACAGTGCAGTTTTTATTTTTGGTTTCACTCTGTTCTCTTACTATATAGAAAGATGACATTGGAACTCTAAATCCAACATGGTTTGTAGTAGCTCTTTGAAACTTGACAAAATAAAGGACTTCTCAGTTTTGTCTCTATGGTTTGTTTCCTCTTCAAGTAGCCCTAGGCACAGACTTTGGAAAAGCACATTAATTGAGAGGGGTTGCCAAGCTTCCAAGAAATAACGAGTTTCCAAAATACCAGCAAATATTTTTTCACCCAATCTTGATGATACTTGGTGGTAATGATGGGGACACAAATCCCACTTGACTCACCAAATTTTGTTCTTCTAGGTTGAAGCGTTCTTTTACAATAGCACTTTATATTTTTAGGTTTCACTCTGTTCTCTCCTATATAGATAGATGAGTTTGGAACTCTAAATCCAACATGGTTTGTAGTAGCTCTTTGACACTTGACAAAAAAAGTAGTTCTCAGTTTTGTCTCTATGGTTTGTTTTTTCTTCAAGCAGCCCTAAGCAGAGACTGTGGAAAAGCACTTTCATTAAAAGGAGTTGCCAAGCTTCCAAAAAATAACGAGTTCCCGATATACCCGCAAATATTTTTTCACCCAATCTTGATGATACTTGGTGGTAATGATCGGAACACAAATCCACTTGACTCACCAAATTTGTTCTTCTAGTTTGAAGCGTTCTTTTACAGTAGTAGTTTATATTTTTAGGTTTTCCTCTGTTCTCTCCTATATAGATAGATGAATTTGGAACTCTAATCCAACATGGATTGGAGTAGCTCTTTGAAACTTGACAAAATAAAGGAATTCTAAGGTTTTGTCTCCATTATTTGTTTCCTCTTCAAGTAGCCCTAAGCAGAACCTGTGGATAAGCACTTTCATTGAAAGGTGTTGCCAAGCTTCCAAGAAATTACGAATTTCCGAAATACCAGCAAATATTTTTTCACCCAATCTTGATGATACGTGGTGGTAATGATCAGTACAAAAATCCCACTTGGCTCACCAAATTTTGTTCTTCTACGTTGAAGCGTTCGTTTACAGTAGCAGGTTTTATTTTTAGGTTTCCCTCTGTTCTCTCCTATATAGGTAGATTAATTTGAACTCTTAATCCAACATGGTTTGTAGTAGCTCTTTAAATCTTGACAAATAAAGGAGTTCTCACTTTTGTCTCTACGGTTTGTTACCTATTCAAGTAGCCCTAGTCACAGACTGTGGAAAAGCACCTTTAATTGAGAGGGGGTTGCCAAGCTTCTAAGAAATAACGAGTTTCCGAAATACCAGCAAATATTTTTTCACCCAATCTTGATGATACTTGGTGGAAATGATCAGTACACAAATCCCACTTGGCTCACCAAATTTTGTTCTTCTAGGTTGAAGTGTTCGTCTACAGTAGCAGTTTTTATGTTTTAGGTTTCACTCTGTTCTCTCCTATGTAGATAGATGAATTTGGAACTCTAAATCCAACAAGGTTTGTAGTAGCTCTTCGAAACTTGACATAATAAAGGAGTTCTCAGGTTTGTCTCTATAATTTGATTCCACTTCAAGTAGCCCTAAGCAGAGACTGTGGAAAAGCACTTTCATTGAAATGGGTTGCCAAGCTTCCAAGAAATTACGAGTTTCCGAAATACCAGCAAATATTTTTTCACCCAATCTGGGATGATACGTGGTCGTAATGACAAGGACACAAATCCCACTTGGCCCACCAAATTTTGTTCTTCTAGGTTGAAGCCATTCGTTTACAGTAGCAGTTTATATTTTTAGGTTTCCCTCTGTTCTCTCCTATATAGATAGATGATTTGGAACTCTAATCCAACATGGTTTGTAGTAGCCCTTTGAAACTTGACAAAATAAAGGAGTTCTCAGTTTTGTCTCTATGGTTTTTTCCTCTTCAAGTAGCCCTAGCACAAAGTGTGAAAAAGCACTTTCATTGAGAGGGGTTGCCAAGCTTCTAAGAAATTAACGAGTTTTGAAATACCAGCAAATAATTTTTCACCCAATCTTGATGATACTTGGTGGTAATGATCAGTACACAAATCCCACTTGGCTCACCAAATTTTGTTCTTCTAGGTGGAAGCGTTCGTTTACAGTTGCAGTTTTTATTTTTGGTTTTCACTCTGTTTCTCTACTATATAGATAGATGAAATTGGAACTCTAAATCCAAAATGGTTTGTAGTAGCTCTTTGAAACTTGACAAAATAAAGGACTTCTCAGTTTTGTCTCTATGGTTTGTTTCCTCTTCAAGTAGCCCTAGGCACAGACTTTGGAAAAGCACAGTAATTGAGAGGGGTTGCCAAGCTTCCAAGAAATAAGGAGTTTCCAAACCACCAGCAAATATTTTTTTCACCCAATCTTGATGATACTTGGTCGTAATGATCGGTACACAAATCCCACTTGACTCATCAAATTTGTTTCTTCTAGCTTGAAGCGTTCTATTACAGCAGCAGTTTATATTTTTTAGGTTTCACTATGTTCTCTACTATATAGATAGATGAATTTTTAACTCTAATTCCAACATGGTTTGTAGTAGCTCTTTGAAACTTGACAAAAAAAGTAGTTCTCAGTTTTGCCTCTATGGTTTGTTTCCTCTTCAAGTAGCCCTAGGCAAAGACTTTGGAAAAGTACTTTCATTGAGAGGGGTTGCCAAGCTTCTAAGAAATAACAAGTTTCTGAAATACCAGCAAATATTTTTTCACCCAATCTTGATGATACTTGCTTGTAATGAGCAGTACACAAATCCCACTTGGCTCACCAAATTTTGTTCTTTTAGGTTGAAGCGTTCGTCTACAGTAGTCGTTTTTATATTTAGGTTTCCCTCTGTTCTCTCCTATATAGATAGATGAATTTGGAACTCTAAATCCAACATGGTTTATAGTCGCTCTTTGAATCTTGACAAAAAAAAGTAGTTCTCACTTTTGTCTCTGGTTTATTTCCTATTCAAGTAGCCCTAGACACACTCTGTGGAAAAGCACTTTCATTGAGAGGGGTTGCCAAGCTTCTAAGAAATAACGATTTTCTGAAATACCACCAAATATTTTTTCACCCAATCTTGATGATACGTTGTGGTAATGACAAGTACACAAATCCCAATGGCTCACCAAATTTTGTTCTTCTGGGTTGAAGCGTTCTTCTACAGTAGCAGTTTTTATATTTAGGTTTCACTCTGTTCTCTCCTATATAGATAGATGAATTTGGAACTCTAAATCCAACATGGTTTGTAGTAGCTCTTTGAAACGTGACAAAATAAAGGAGTTCTCAGTTTTTTCTCTATAATTTGTTTCCTCTTCAAGTAGCCCTAAGCAGATACTGAAGAAAAACACTTTCATTGAAAGAGGTTGCCAAGCTTCCAAGAAACTACGAGTTTCCGAAATACCAGCAAATATTTTTTCACCCAATCTTGATGATCCTTGGTGGTAATGACAAGTACACAAATCCCACTTGGCTCACCAGATTTTGTTCTTCTAGGTTTAAGCGTTCGTCTACAGTAGCAGTTTTTATATTTAGGTTTCACTCTGTTCTCTCGTATATAGATAGATGAATTTGGAACAATAAATCCAACATGGTTTGTAGTAGTGCTTTGAAATTTGACAAAATAAAGTAGTTCTCAGTTTTCTCTCTATGGTTTGTTTCCTCTTCAAGTATCCCTAAGCAGAGACTGTGGAAAAGCACTTTGATTGAAAGGGGATGCCAAGTTTCCAAGAAATTACGAGTTTCCGAAATACCAGCAAATATTTTTTCACCCAATCTTGATGATACTTGGTGGTAATGATCGTTACACAAATCCCACTTGACTCACCAAATTTTCTTCTTCTTGTTTGAAGCGTTCTTTTACAGTAGCAGTTTATATTTTTAGGTTTCCCAGTGTTCTCTCCTATATAGATAAATGAATTTGGAACTCTAAATCCAACATAGTTTGTAGTAGCTCTTTGAAAATAGACAAAATAAAGAAATTCTCAGTTTTGTCTCTATGATTTTTTTCCTTTTCAAGTAGCCCTAAGCAGAGACTGTGGAAAAGCACTTTTATTGAAAGGGGTTGTCAAGCTTCCAAGAAATTACGAGTTTCCGAAATACCAGCAAATATTTTTTCACCCAATCTTGATGATACGTGGTGGTAATGATTGGTACACAAATCCCACTTGGCTCACCAAATTTTGTTCTTCTAGGTTGAAGCGTTCGTCTACAGTAGTCGTTTTTATATTTAGGTTTCCCTCTGTTCTCTTCTATATAGATAGATGAATTTGGAACTCTAAATCCAACATGGTTTATAGTCGCTCTTTGAAAATTGACAAAAAAAAGTAGTTCTCAGTTTTGTCTCTATGGTTTGTTTCCTATTCAAGTAGCCCTAAGCAGAGACTGTGGAAAAGCACTTTCATTGAAAGGGGTTGCCAAGCTTCCAAAAAATAACGAGTTCTCGAAATACCCGCAAATATTTTTTCACCCAATTTTGATGATACTTGGTGGTAATGATCGGTACACAAATCCCACTTGACTCACCAAATTTTGTGCTTCTAGGTTGAAGCGTTCTTTTACAGTAGCAGTTTTTTTATGTAGGTTTCACTCTGTTCTCTCTTATATAGATAGATGAATTTGGAACTCTTAATCCGACATGGTTTGTAGTAGCTCTTTGAAACTTGACAAAATAAAGGAGTTCTCAGTTTTGTCTCTACGGTTTTTTCCTATTCAAGTAGCCCTAGGCACAGACTGTGGAAAAGCACTTTCATTGAGAGCGGTTGCCAAGCTTCCAAGAAATAAGGAGTTTCCAAAACACCAGCAAATATTTTTTCACCCAATCTTGATGATACTTGGTGGTAATGATCGGTACACAAATCCCACTTGGCTCTCCAAATTTTGTTCTTCTAGGTTGAAGCGTTCTTTTACAGTAGCAGTTTATATTTTTAGGTTTCCCTCTGTTCTCTCCTATATAGATAGATGAATTTGGAACTCTAAATCCAACATGGTTTGTAGTAGCTCTTTGAAACTTGACAAAATAAAGGAATTCTAAGTTTGGTCTCTATTATTTGTTTCCTCTTCAAGTAGCCCTAAGCAGAAACTGTGGAAAAGCACTTTCATTGAAAGGGGTTGCCAAGCTTCCAAGAAATTAAGAGTTTCCGAAATACCAGCAAATATTTTTTCACCCAATCTTGATGATACGTGGTGGTAATGATCGGTATAAAAATCTTACTTGTCTCACCAAATTTTGTTCTAGGTTGAAGCATTCGATTACAGTAGCAGTTTTTATTTTTAGGTTTCCCTCTGTTCTCTCCTATATAGATTAATGAATTTGGAACTCTTAATCCGACATGGTTTGTAGTAGCTCTTTGAAACTTGACAAAATAAAGGAGTTCTCAGTTTTGTCTCTACGTTTTGTTTTCTATTCAAGTAGCCCTAGGCACAGACTGTGGAAAAGCACTTTCATTGAGAGCGGTTGCCAAGCTTCCAAGAAATAAGGAGTTTCCAAAACACCAGCAAATATTTTTTCACCCAATCTTGATGATACTTGGTGGTAATGATCGGTACACAAATCGAACTTGATTCACCAAATTTTGTTCTTCTAGGTTGAAGCTTTCTTTTACAGTAGCAGTTTATATTTTAGGTGTCCCTCTGTTCTCTACTATATAGATAGATGAATTTGGAACTCTAAATCCAACATGGTTTGTAGTAGCTCTTTGAAACTTGAAAAAATAAAGTAATTCTCAGTTTTTTCTCTATGATTTGTTTCCTATTCAAGTAGCCCTAAGCAGAGATTGTGGAAAAGCATTTTCAGTGAAAGGGCTTGCCAAGCTTCCAAGAAATAACGAGTTTCTGAAATACCAGCAAATAATTTTTCACCCAATCTTGATGATACTTGGTGGTAATGATCAGTACACAAGTCCCACTTGGCTCACCAAATTTTGTTCTTCTAGGTGGAAGCGTTCGTTTACAGTTGCAGTTTTTATTTTTGGTTTCACTGTGTTCTCTACTATATAGATAGATGAAATTGGAACTCTAAATCCAACATGGTTTGTAGTAGCTCTTTGAAACTTGACAAAATAAAGGACTTCTCAGTTTTGTCTCTATGGTTTGTTTCCTCTTCAAGTAGACCTAGGCACAGACTTTGGAAAAGCACATTAATTGAGAGGGGTTGCCAAGCTTCTAAGAAATAAAGAGTTTCCGAAATACCAGCAAATATTTTTTCACCCAATCTTGATGATACTTGGTGGTAATGATCGGGAAACAAATCCCACTTGGCTCCCCAAATTATGTTCTTCTAGGTTGAAGCGTTCGTCTACAGTAGTCGCTTTTATATTTAGGTTTCCCTCTGTTCTCTCCTACATAGATAGATGAATTTGGACCTCGAAATCCAACTTGGTTTGTAGTCGCTCTTTGAAACTTGACAAAATAAAGGAGTTCTCAGTTTTGTCTCTACGGTTTTTTCCTATTCAAGTAGCCCTAGGCACAGACTGTGGAAAAGCACTTTCATTGAGAGCGGTTGCCAAGCTTCCAAGAAATAAGGAGTTTCCAAACCACCAGCAAATATTTTTTCACCCAATCTTGATGATACTTGGTGGTCATGATCGGTACACAAATCCCACTTGACTCATCAAATTTTGTTCTTCTAGCTTGAAGCGTTCTATTACAGCAGCATTTTATATTTCTTAGGTTTCACTCTGTTCTCTACTATATAGATAGATGAATTTGGAACTCTAAATCCAACATGGTTTGTAGTAGCTCTTTGAAACTTGACAAAAAAAGTAGTTCTCAGTTTTGCCTCTATGGTTTGTTTCCTCTTCAAGTAGCCCTAGGCAAAGAATTTGGAAAAGTTCTTTCATTGAGAGGGGTTGCCAAGCTTCTAAGAAATAACAAGTTTCTGAAATACCAGCAAATATTTTTTCACCCAATCTTGATGATACTTGCTTGTAATGAGCAGTACACAAATCCCACTTGGCTCACCAAATTTTATTCTTCTAGGTTGAAGCGTTCGTCTACAGTAGTCGTTTTTATATTTAGGTTTCCCTCTGTTCTCTCCTATATAGATAGATGAATTTGGAACTCTAAATCCAACATGGTTTATAGTCGCTCTTTGAAACTTGACAAAAAAAAGTAGTTCTCACTTTTGTCTCTGGTTTATTTCCTATTCAAGTAGCCCTAGACACACTCTGTGGAAAAGCACTTTCATTGAGAGGGGTTGCCAAGCTTCTAAGAAATAACGATTTTCTGAAATACCACCAAATATTTTTTCACCCAATCTTGATGATACGTTGTGGTAATGACAAGTACACAAATCCCAATGGCTCACCAAATTTTGTTCTTCTGGGTTGAAGCGTTCTTCTACAGTAGCAGTTTTTATATTTAGGTTTCACTCTGTTCTCTCCTATATAGATAGATGAATTTGGAACTCTAAATCCAACATGGTTTGTAGTAGCTCTTTGAAACTTGACAAAATAAAGGAGTTCTCAGTTTTTTCTCTATAATTTGTTTCCTCTTCAAGTAGCCCTAAGCAGATACTGAAGAAAAGCACTTTCATTGAAAGAGGTTGCCAAGCTTCCAAGAAACTACGAGTTTCCGAAATACCAGCAAATATTTTTTCACCCAATCTTGATGATCCTTGGTGGTAATGACAAGTACACAAATCCCACTTGGCTCACCAGATTTTGTTCTTCTAGGTTTAAGCGTTCGTCTACAGTAGCAGTTTTTATATTTAGGTTTCACTCTGTTCTCTCGTATATAGATAGATAAATTTGGAACAATAAATCCAACATGGTTTGTATTAGTGATTTGAAATTTGACAAAATAAAGAAGTTCTCAGTTTTCTCTCTATGGTTTGTTTCCTCTTCAAGTATCCCTAAGCAGAGACTGTGGAAAAGCACTTTGATTGAAAGGGGATGCCAAGCTTCCAAGAAATTACGAGTTTCCGAAATACCAGCAAATATTTTTTCACCCAATCTTGATGATACTTGGTGGTAATGATCGTTACACAAATCCCACTTGACTCACCAAATTTTCTTCTTCTTGTTTGAAGCGTTCTTTTACAGTAGCAGTTTATATTTTTAGGTTTCCCAGTGTTCTCTCCTATATAGATAGATGATTTTGGAACTCTAAATCCAACATAGTTTGTAGTAGCTCTTTGAAAATAGACAAAATAAAGGAATTCTCAGTTTTGTCTCTATGATTTTTTTCCTTTTCAAGTAGCCCTAAGCAGAGACTGTGGAAAAGCACTTTTATTGAAAGGGGTTGTCAAGCTTCCAAGAAATTACGAGTTTCCGAAATACCAGCAAATATTGTTTCACCAATCTTGATGATACGTGGTGGTAATGATCGGTACACAAATCCCACTTGGCTCACCAAATTTTGTTCTTCTAGGTTGAAGCGTTCGTCTACAGTAGTCGTTTTTATATCTAGGTTTCCCTCTTTTCTCTTCTATATAGATAGATGAATTTGGAACTCTAAATCCAACATGGTTTATAGTCGCTCTTTGAAACTTGACAAAAAAAAGTAGTTCTCAGTTTTGTCTCTATGGTTTGTTTCCTCTTCAAGTAGCCCTAAGCAGAGACTGTGGAAAAGCACTTTCATTGAAAGGGGTTGCCAAGCTTCGAAAAAATAACGAGTTCTCGAAATACCCGCAAATATTTTTTCACCCAAATTTGATGATACTTGGTGGTAATGATCGGTACACAAATCCCACTTGACTCACCAAATTTTGTGCTTCTAGGTTGAAGCGTTCTTTTACAGTAGCAGTTTTTTTATGTAGGTTTCACTCTGTTCTCTCTTATATAGATAGATGAATTTGGAACTCTTAATCCGACATGGTTTGTAGTAGCTCTTTGAAACTTGACAAAATAAAGGAGTTCTCAGATTTGTCTCTACGGTTTTTTCCTATTCAAGTAGCCCTAGGCACAGACTGTGGAAAAGCACTTTCATTGAGAGCGGTTGCCAAGCTTCCAAGAAATAAGGAGTTTCCAAAACACCAGCAAATATTTTTTCACCCAATCTTGATGATACTTCGTGGTAATGATCGGTACACAAATCCCACTTGGCTCACCAAATTTTGTTCTTCTAGTTTAAAGCGTTCGTTTACATTAGCAGTTTTTATTTTTAGGTTTCCCTCTGTTCTATCCTATATAGATAGATGAATTTGGAAATCTAAATCCAACATGGTTTGTAGTAGCTCTTTGAAACTTGACAAAATAAAGGAGTTCACAGTTTTGTCTCTCTGGTTGTTTCCTCTTCAAGTAGCCCTAGGCACAGACTGTGGAAAAGCTGTTTCATTGAGAGGGGTTGCCAAGCTGCTAAGAAATAACGAGTTTCCGAAATACCAGCAAATATTTTTTCAACCAATCTTGATGATACTTAGTGGTAATGATCAGTCCACAAATCCCACTTGGCTCACCAAATTATGTTATTCTAGGTTGAAGAGTTCGTCTACAGTAGTCGTTTTTACATTTAGGTTTCCCTCTGTTCTCTCCTATATAATGATAGATGAATTTGGAACTCTAAATCCAACTTGGTTTGTAGTCGCTCTTTGAAACTTGACAAAATAAAGGAGTTCTCAGTTTTGCCTCTATGGTTTCTTTCCTCTTCAAGTAGCAATAAGCAGAGACTGTGGAAAAGCACTTTCATTGAAAGGGGTTGCCAAGCTTCCAAGAAATAACGAGTTTCCGAAATACCAGCAAATATTTTTTCACCCAATCTTGATGATACTTGGTGGTAATGATGGGGACACAAATCCCACTTGACTCACCAAATTTTGTTCTTCTAGGTTGAAGCGTTCTTTTACAATAGCACTTTATATTTTTAGGTTTCACTCTGTTCTCTCCTATATAGATAGATGAGTTTGGAACTCTAAATCCAACATGGTTTGTAGTAGCTCTTTGAAACTTGACAAAAAAAGTAGTTCTCAGTTTTGTCTCTATGGTTTGTTTTTTTTTCAAGCAGCCCTAAGCAGAGACTGTGGAAAAGCACTTTCATTAAAAGGGGTTGCCAAGCTTCCAATAAATTATGAGTTTCCGAAATACCAGCAAATATTTTTTCACCCAATCTTGATGATACGTGGTAGCAATGACAAGTACACAAATCCCACTAGGCTCATTAAATTTTGTTCTTCTAGGTGTAAGCGTTCGTTTACAGTTGCAGTTTTTACTTTTGGTTTCACTCTGTTCTCTCCTATATAGATAGATGAATTTGGAACTCTAAATCCAACATGGTTGGTAGTAGCTCTTTGAAACTTGACAAAATAAAGGAGTTCTCATTTTTTCTTTATGGTTTGTTTCCTCTTCAAGTAGCCCTAGGCAAAGACTTTGGAAAAGCACTTTCATTGAGAGGGGTTGCCAAGCTTCTAAGAAATAACGAGTTTCCGAAATACCAGCAAATATTTTTTCACCCAATCTTGATGATACTTGGTGGAAATGATCAGTACACAAATCCCAATTGGCTCACCAAATTTTGTTCTTCTAGGTTGAAGCGTTCTTTTACAGTAGCAGTTTTTATGTTTAGGTTTCACTCTGTTCTCTCCTATGTAGATAGATGAATTTGGAACGCTAAATTAAACAAGGTTTGTAGTAGCTCTTCGAAACTTGACATAATAAAGGAGTTCTCAGGTTTGTCTCTATAATTTGATTCCTTTTCAAGTAGCCCTAAGCAGAGACTCTGGAAAAGCACTTTCATTGAAATGGGTTGCCAAGCTTCCAAGAAATTACGAGTTTCCGAAATACCGCAAAATATTTTTTCACCCAATCTGGATGATACGTGGTCGTAATGACAAGGACACAAATCCCACTTGGCCCACCAAATTTTGTTCTTCTAGGTTGAAGCATTCCTTTACAGTAGCAGTTTATATTTTTAGATTTCCCTCTGTTCTCTCCTATATAGATAGATGAATTTGGAACTCTAAATCCAACATGGTTTGTAGTAGCCCTTTGAAACTTGACAAAATAAAGGAGTTCTCAGTTTTGTCTCTATGGTTGTTTCCTCTTCAAGTAGCCCTAGGCACAGAGTGTGGAAAAGCACTTTCATTGAGAGGGGTTGCCAAGCTTCTAAGAAATAACGAGTTTCTGAAATACCAGCAAATATTTTTTCACCCAATCTTGATGATACTTGGTGGTAATGATCAGTACACAAATCCCACTTGGCTCACCAAATTTTGTTCTTCTAGGTGGAAGCGTTCGTTTACAGTTGCAGTTTTTATTTTTGGTTTCACTCTGTTCTCTACTATATAGAAAGATGACATTGGAACTCTAAATCCAACATGGTTTGTAGTAGCTCTTTGAAACTTGACAAAATAAAGGACTTCTCAGTTTTGTCTCTATGGTTTGTTTCCTCTTCAAGTAGCCCTAGGCACAGACTTTGGAAAAGCACATTAATTGAGAGGGGTTGCCAAGCTTCCAAGAAATAACGAGTTTCCAAAATACCAGCAAATATTTTTTCACCCAATCTTGATGATACTTGGTGGTAATGATGGGGACACAAATCCCACTTGACTCACCAAATTTTGTTCTTCTAGGTTGAAGCGTTCTTTTACAATAGCACTTTATATTTTTAGGTTTCACTCTGTTCTCTCCTATATAGATAGATGAGTTTGGAACTCTAAATCCAACATGGTTTGTAGTAGCTCTTTGACACTTGACAAAAAAAGTAGTTCTCAGTTTTGTCTCTATGGTTTGTTTTTTCTTCAAGCAGCCCTAAGCAGAGACTGTGGAAAAGCACTTTCATTAAAAGGAGTTGCCAAGCTTCCAAAAAATAACGAGTTCCCGATATACCCGCAAATATTTTTTCACCCAATCTTGATGATACTTGGTGGTAATGATCGGAACACAAATCCCACTTGACTCACCAAATTTTGTTCTTCTAGTTTGAAGCGTTCTTTTACAGTAGTAGTTTATATTTTTAGGTTTTCCTCTGTTCTCTCCTATATAGATAGATGAATTTGGAACTCTAATCCAACATGGTTTGGAGTAGCTCTTTGAAACTTGACAAAATAAAGGAATTCTAAGTTTTGTCTCCATTATTTGTTTCCTCTTCAAGTAGCCCTAAGCAGAACCTGTGGATAAGCACTTTCATTGAAAGGGGTTGCCAAGCTTCCAAGAAATTACGAATTTCCGAAATACCAGCAAATATTTTTTCACCCAATCTTGATGATACGTGGTGGTAATGATCAGTACAAAAATCCCACTTGGCTCACCAAATTTTGTTCTTCTACGTTGAAGCGTTCGTTTACAGTAGCAGGTTTTATTTTTAGGTTTCCCTCTGTTCTCTCCTATATAGGTAGATTAATTTGGAACTCTTAATCCAACATGGTTTGTAGTAGCTCTTTAAATCTTGACAAAATAAAGGAGTTCTCACTTTTGTCTCTACGGTTTGTTACCTATTCAAGTAGCCCTAGTCACAGACTGTGGAAAAGCACTTTAATTGAGAGGGGTTGCCAAGCTTCTAAGAAATAACGAGTTTCCGAAATACCAGCAAATATTTTTTCACCCAATCTTGATGATACTTGGTGGAAATGATCAGTACACAAATCCCACTTGGCTCACCAAATTTTGTTCTTCTAGGTTGAAGTGTTCGTCTACAGTAGCAGTTTTTATGTTTAGGTTTCACTCTGTTCTCTCCTATGTAGATAGATGAATTTGGAACTCTAAATCCAACAAGGTTTGTAGTAGCTCTTCGAAACTTGACATAATAAAGGAGTTCTCAGGTTTGTCTCTATAATTTGATTCCACTTCAAGTAGCCCTAAGCAGAGACTGTGGAAAAGCACTTTCATTGAAATGGGTTGCCAAGCTTCCAAGAAATTACGAGTTTCCGAAATACCAGCAAATATTTTTTCACCCAATCTGGATGATACGTGGTCGTAATGACAAGGACACAAATCCCACTTGGCCCACCAAATTTTGTTCTTCTAGGTTGAAGCATTCGTTTACAGTAGCAGTTTATATTTTTAGGTTTCCCTCTGTTCTCTCCTATATAGATAGATGAATTTGGAACTCTAAATCCAACATGGTTTGTAGTAGCCCTTTGAAACTTGACAAAATAAAGGAGTTCTCAGTTTTGTCTCTATGGTTTTTTCCTCTTCAAGTAGCCCTAGGCACAAAGTGTGAAAAAGCACTTTCATTGAGAGGGGTTGCCAAGCTTCTAAGAAATAACGAGTTTTGAAATACCAGCAAATAATTTTTCACCCAATCTTGATGATACTTGGTGGTAATGATCAGTACACAAATCCCACTTGGCTCACCAAATTTTGTTCTTCTAGGTGGAAGCGTTCGTTTACAGTTGCAGTTTTTATTTTTGGTTTCACTCTGTTCTCTACTATATAGATAGATGAAATTGGAACTCTAAATCCAAAATGGTTTGTAGTAGCTCTTTGAAACTTGACAAAATAAAGGACTTCTCAGTTTTGTCTCTATGGTTTGTTTCCTCTTCAAGTAGCCCTAGGCACAGACTTTGGAAAAGCACAGTAATTGAGAGGGGTTGCCAAGCTTCCAAGAAATAAGGAGTTTCCAAACCACCAGCAAATATTTTTTCACCCAATCTTGATGATACTTGGTCGTAATGATCGGTACACAAATCCCACTTGACTCATCAAATTTTGTTCTTCTAGCTTGAAGCGTTCTATTACAGCAGCAGTTTATATTTTTTAGGTTTCACTATGTTCTCTACTATATAGATAGATGAATTTTTAACTCTAATTCCAACATGGTTTGTAGTAGCTCTTTGAAACTTGACAAAAAAAGTAGTTCTCAGTTTTGCCTCTATGGTTTGTTTCCTCTTCAAGTAGCCCTAGGCAAAGACTTTGGAAAAGTACTTTCATTGAGAGGGGTTGCCAAGCTTCTAAGAAATAACAAGTTTCTGAAATACCAGCAAATATTTTTTCACCCAATCTTGATGATACTTGCTTGTAATGAGCAGTACACAAATCCCACTTGGCTCACCAAATTTTGTTCTTTTAGGTTGAAGCGTTCGTCTACAGTAGTCGTTTTTATATTTAGGTTTCCCTCTGTTCTCTCCTATATAGATAGATGAATTTGGAACTCTAAATCCAACATGGTTTATAGTCGCTCTTTGAATCTTGACAAAAAAAAGTAGTTCTCACTTTTGTCTCTGGTTTATTTCCTATTCAAGTAGCCCTAGACACACTCTGTGGAAAAGCACTTTCATTGAGAGGGGTTGCCAAGCTTCTAAGAAATAACGATTTTCTGAAATACCACCAAATATTTTTTCACCCAATCTTGATGATACGTTGTGGTAATGACAAGTACACAAATCCCAATGGCTCACCAAATTTTGTTCTTCTGGGTTGAAGCGTTCTTCTACAGTAGCAGTTTTTATATTTAGGTTTCACTCTGTTCTCTCCTATATAGATAGATGAATTTGGAACTCTAAATCCAACATGGTTTGTAGTAGCTCTTTGAAACGTGACAAAATAAAGGAGTTCTCAGTTTTTTCTCTATAATTTGTTTCCTCTTCAAGTAGCCCTAAGCAGATACTGAAGAAAAACACTTTCATTGAAAGAGGTTGCCAAGCTTCCAAGAAACTACGAGTTTCCGAAATACCAGCAAATATTTTTTCACCCAATCTTGATGATCCTTGGTGGTAATGACAAGTACACAAATCCCACTTGGCTCACCAGATTTTGTTCTTCTAGGTTTAAGCGTTCGTCTACAGTAGCAGTTTTTATATTTAGGTTTCACTCTGTTCTCTCGTATATAGATAGATGAATTTGGAACAATAAATCCAACATGGTTTGTAGTAGTGCTTTGAAATTTGACAAAATAAAGTAGTTCTCAGTTTTCTCTCTATGGTTTGTTTCCTCTTCAAGTATCCCTAAGCAGAGACTGTGGAAAAGCACTTTGATTGAAAGGGGATGCCAAGTTTCCAAGAAATTACGAGTTTCCGAAATACCAGCAAATATTTTTTCACCCAATCTTGATGATACTTGGTGGTAATGATCGTTACACAAATCCCACTTGACTCACCAAATTTTCTTCTTCTTGTTTGAAGCGTTCTTTTACAGTAGCAGTTTATATTTTTAGGTTTCCCAGTGTTCTCTCCTATATAGATAAATGAATTTGGAACTCTAAATCCAACATAGTTTGTAGTAGCTCTTTGAAAATAGACAAAATAAAGAAATTCTCAGTTTTGTCTCTATGATTTTTTTCCTTTTCAAGTAGCCCTAAGCAGAGACTGTGGAAAAGCACTTTTATTGAAAGGGGTTGTCAAGCTTCCAAGAAATTACGAGTTTCCGAAATACCAGCAAATATTTTTTCACCCAATCTTGATGATACGTGGTGGTAATGATTGGTACACAAATCCCACTTGGCTCACCAAATTTTGTTCTTCTAGGTTGAAGCGTTCGTCTACAGTAGTCGTTTTTATATTTAGGTTTCCCTCTGTTCTCTTCTATATAGATAGATGAATTTGGAACTCTAAATCCAACATGGTTTATAGTCGCTCTTTGAAAATTGACAAAAAAAAGTAGTTCTCAGTTTTGTCTCTATGGTTTGTTTCCTATTCAAGTAGCCCTAAGCAGAGACTGTGGAAAAGCACTTTCATTGAAAGGGGTTGCCAAGCTTCCAAAAAATAACGAGTTCTCGAAATACCCGCAAATATTTTTTCACCCAATTTTGATGATACTTGGTGGTAATGATCGGTACACAAATCCCACTTGACTCACCAAATTTTGTGCTTCTAGGTTGAAGCGTTCTTTTACAGTAGCAGTTTTTTTATGTAGGTTTCACTCTGTTCTCTCTTATATAGATAGATGAATTTGGAACTCTTAATCCGACATGGTTTGTAGTAGCTCTTTGAAACTTGACAAAATAAAGGAGTTCTCAGTTTTGTCTCTACGGTTTTTTCCTATTCAAGTAGCCCTAGGCACAGACTGTGGAAAAGCACTTTCATTGAGAGCGGTTGCCAAGCTTCCAAGAAATAAGGAGTTTCCAAAACACCAGCAAATATTTTTTCACCCAATCTTGATGATACTTGGTGGTAATGATCGGTACACAAATCCCACTTGGCTCTCCAAATTTTGTTCTTCTAGGTTGAAGCGTTCTTTTACAGTAGCAGTTTATATTTTTAGGTTTCCCTCTGTTCTCTCCTATATAGATAGATGAATTTGGAACTCTAAATCCAACATGGTTTGTAGTAGCTCTTTGAAACTTGACAAAATAAAGGAATTCTAAGTTTGGTCTCTATTATTTGTTTCCTCTTCAAGTAGCCCTAAGCAGAAACTGTGGAAAAGCACTTTCATTGAAAGGGGTTGCCAAGCTTCCAAGAAATTAAGAGTTTCCGAAATACCAGCAAATATTTTTTCACCCAATCTTGATGATACGTGGTGGTAATGATCGGTATAAAAATCTTACTTGTCTCACCAAATTTTGTTCTAGGTTGAAGCATTCGATTACAGTAGCAGTTTTTATTTTTAGGTTTCCCTCTGTTCTCTCCTATATAGATTAATGAATTTGGAACTCTTAATCCGACATGGTTTGTAGTAGCTCTTTGAAACTTGACAAAATAAAGGAGTTCTCAGTTTTGTCTCTACGTTTTGTTTTCTATTCAAGTAGCCCTAGGCACAGACTGTGGAAAAGCACTTTCATTGAGAGCGGTTGCCAAGCTTCCAAGAAATAAGGAGTTTCCAAAACACCAGCAAATATTTTTTCACCCAATCTTGATGATACTTGGTGGTAATGATCGGTACACAAATCGAACTTGATTCACCAAATTTTGTTCTTCTAGGTTGAAGCTTTCTTTTACAGTAGCAGTTTATATTTTAGGTGTCCCTCTGTTCTCTACTATATAGATAGATGAATTTGGAACTCTAAATCCAACATGGTTTGTAGTAGCTCTTTGAAACTTGAAAAAATAAAGTAATTCTCAGTTTTTTCTCTATGATTTGTTTCCTATTCAAGTAGCCCTAAGCAGAGATTGTGGAAAAGCATTTTCAGTGAAAGGGCTTGCCAAGCTTCCAAGAAATTACGAGTTTCTGAAATACCAGGAAATGTTTTTTCCACCCAAACTTGATGATACGTGGTGGTAATGATCAGTACAAAAATCCCACTTGGCTCACCAAATTTTGTTCTTCTAGGTTGAAGCGTTCGTTTACAATAGCAGTTTTTATTTTTAGGTTTCCCTCTGTTCTCTCCTATATAGAAAGATGAATTTGGAACTTTAAATGCCACATGGTTTGTAGTAGCTCTTTGAAACTTGACAAAATAAAGGAGTTCTCACTTTTGTCTCTGGTTTGTTTTTTATTCAAGTAGCCCTAGGCACACTCTGGGAAAAGCACTTTCATTGAGAGGGGTTGCCAAGCTTCTAAGAAATAAGAAGTTTCCGAAATACCACCAAATATTTTTTCACCCAATCTTGATGATACGTGCTGGTAATGACAAATACACAAATCCCAATGGCTCACCAAATTTTGTTCTTCTAGTTTGAAGCGTTCGTTTACAGTTGCAGTTTATATTTTTAGGTTTCACTCTGTTCTCTCCTATATAGATAGATGAATTTGAAACTGTAAATCCAACATGGTTTCTAGTAGCTCTTTGAAATTTGACAAAATAAAGGAGTTCTCAGTTTTGTCTCTATGGTTTGTTTCCTCTTCAAGTAGCCCTAGGCACCGACTTTGGAAAAGCACTTTCATTGAGAGGGGTTGCCAAGCTTCTAAAAAATAACGAGTTTCCGCAATACCAGTAAATATTTTTCACCCAATCTTGATGATACTTGGTGGTAATGACAAGTACACAAATCCCACTTGGCTCACCAGATATTGTTCTTCTAGGTTTAAGCGTTCGTTTACAGTAGCAGTTTTTATTATTAGGTTTCCATCTGTTCTCTCTTATATAGATAGATAAATTTGGAACTCTTAATCCAACATGGTTTGTAGTAGCTCTTTGAAACTTGACAAATTAAATGAGTTCTCAGTTTTTTCTCTATGATTTGTTTCCTATTCAAGTAGCCCGTGGCTCAGACTGTGGAAAAGCACTTTCATTGAGAGGGGTTGCCAAGTTTCTAAGAAATAACGAGTTTCCGAAATACCAGCAAATATTTTTTCACCCAATCTTGATGATACTTGGTAGTAATTATCAGTACACAAATCCCACTTGCCTCACCAAATTTTGTTCTTCTAGGTTGAAGCGTTCGTTTAAGTAGCAGTTTTTATTTTTAGGTTTCACTCTGTTCTCTTTTATATAGATAGATGAATTTGGAACTCTAAATCCAACATGGATTGTAGTAGCTCTTTGAAAGTAGACAAAATAAAGGAGTTCTCAGTTTTGTCTCTATGGTTTGTTTTTTCTTCAAGTAGCCCTAGGCACAGACTGTGAAAAAGCACTTTCATTGAGAGGGGTTTCCAAGCTTCCAAGAAATTACGAGTTTCCGAAATACCAGCAAATATTTTTTCACCCAATCTTGATGATACGTGGTGGTAATGATCGGTACAGAAATCCCACTTTGCTCACCAAATTTTGTTCTTCTAGGTTGAAGCGTTCGTTTACAGTAGCAATTTTTATTTTTAGGTTTCCCTCTGTTCTCTCCTATATAGATAGATGAATTTTAACTCTAAATCCAACATGGTTTGTAGTAGCTCTTTGAAACTTGACAAAATAAAGGAGTTCTCACTTTTCTCTCTGGTTTGTTTCCTATTCAAGTAGCCCTAGGCACACTCTGTGGAAAATCACTTTCATTGAGAGGGGTTGCCAAGCTTTTAAGAAATAACGAGTTTCCCAAATACCAGCAAAAATTTTTTCACCCAATCTTGATGATACGTGGTGGTAATGACAAGTACACAAATCCCACTTGGCTCACCAAATTTTGTTCTTCTAGGTTGAAGCATTCGGTTACAGTTGCAGTTTTTATTTTTAGGTTTCTCTCTGTTCTCTCCTATATAGATAGATGAATTTGGAACTCTAAATCCAACATGGTTTGTACTAGTGCTTTGAAATTTGACAAAATAAAGTAGTTCTCAGTTTTCTCTCTATGGTTTGTTTCCTCTTCAAGTATCCCTAAGCAGAGACTTGGAAAAGCACTTTGATTGAAGGGGTTGCCAATCTTCCAAGAAATTACGAGTTTCTGAAATACCAGCAAATATTTTTTCACCCCATCTGAATGATACGTGGTGGTAATGTCAAAAACATAAATCCCACTTGGCTCACCAATTTTTTTTCTTCTAGGTTGAAGCGTTCGTTTACAGTAGCAGTTTTTATATTTAGGTTTCCCTCTGTTCTCTCCTATATAGATAGATGAATTTGGAACTCTAAATCCAACATGGTTTGTATTACCTCTTTGAAACTTGAAAAAATAAAGGAATTCTCAGTTTTGTCTCTATGATTTGTTTCCTCTTCAAGTAGCCCTAAGCAGAGACTGTGGAAAAGCACTTTCATTAAAAGGGGTTGCCAAGCTTCCAAGAAATTACGAGTTTCCGAAATAGGAGCAAATATTTTTTCACCCAATCTTGATGATACAAGTTGGTAATGATCGGTACACAAATCCCACTTGGCTCACCAAATTTTGTTCTTCTAGGTTGAAGCGTTCGTTTACAGTAGCAGTTTTTATATTTAGGTTTCCCTCTGTTCTCTCTTATATTCATATATGAATTTGGAACTCTAAATCCAACATGGATTTTAGTAGCTCTTTGAAAGTTGACAAAATAAAAAGTTCTCTGTTTTGTCTCTATGGTTTGTTTCCTCTTCAAGTAGCCCTAAGCACAGACTGTGGAAAAGCACTTTAATTGAGAGGGGTTGCCAACCTTCTAAGAACTAACGAGTTTCCAAAATACCAGCAAATATTTTTTCACCTAATCTTGATGACACTTGGTTGTAATGATCTGTACACAAACCAATTTGGTTCACCAATTTTTGTTTCTAGGGTGAAGCGTTCGTCTACAGTAGAAGTTTTTATATTTAGGTTTTCCTCTGTTCTCTCCTGTATAGATAGATGAATTTGGAACTCTAAATCCAACATGGTTTGTAGTAGCTCTTTGAAACTTGACAAAAAAAATAGTTCTCAGTTTTGTCTCTATGGTTTGTTTCCTCTTCAAGTCTCCCTAAGGAGAGAGTGTGGAAAAGCCCTTTCATTGAAAGGGGTTGCCAAGCTTCCAAGAAATTACGAGTTTCCGAAATACCAGCAAATATTTTTTCACCCAATCTGGATGATACGTGGTGGTAATGACAGGTTCACAAATCCCACTTGGCTCACCAAATTTTGTTCTTCTAGGTTGAAGCGTTCGTTTACAGTAGCAGTTTTTATTTTTAGGTTACACTCTGTTCTCTTTTATATAGATAAATGAATTTGGAACTTAAATCCAACATGGTTTGTAGTAGCTCTTTGAAAGTTGAAAAAATAAAGGAGTTCTCAGTTTTGTCTCTATGGTTTGTTTCCTCTTCAAGTAGCCCTAGGCACAGACTGTGGAAAAGCACTTTCATTGAGGGGTTGCAAAGCTTCTAAGAAATAACGAGTTTCCGAAATACCAGCAAATATTTTTTCACCCAATCTTGATGATACTTGGTGGTAATGATCAGTATAGAAATCCCAATTGCCTCACCAAATTTTGTTCTTCTAGGTAGAAGTGTTCGTCTACAGTAGCAGTTATTATATTTAGGTTTCACTCTGTTCTCTCCTATATAGATAGATGAATTTGGATCTCTAATCCAACATGGTTTGTAGAAGCTTTTTGATACTTGACAAAATAAAGGAGTTCTCGGTTTTGACTCTATGGTTTGTTTCCTCTTCAAGTAGTCCTAGGCACAGACTGTGGAAAAGCACTTTCATTGAGAGGGGTTGCCAAGCTTCTAAGAAATAACGAGTTTCCGAAATACCAGCAAATATTCTTTCACCCAATCTTGATGATACGTGGTGGTAATGACAAGGACACTAATCCCACTTGGCTCACCAAATTTTGTTCTTCTAGGTTGAAGCGTTCGTTTACAGTAGCAGTTTTTATTTTCTGGTTTCACTCTGTTCTCTCCTATATAGTTAGATGAAGTTGGAACTCTAAATCCAACATTGTTTCTAGTAGCTCTTTGAAACTTGACAAAATAAAGGAGTTCTCCGTTTTGTCTCTATGGTTTGTTTCATCTCAAGTAGCCCTAGGAACAGACTGTGGAAAAGCACTTTCATTGTGAGGGGTTACCAAGCTTCTAAGAAATAAGGAGTTTCCGAAATACCAGCAAATACTTTTTGACCCAATCTTGATGATACTTGGTGGTAATTATCAGTACACAAATCTCACCTGCTTCACCATATTTTGTTCTTCTAGGTTGAAGCGTTCGTCTACAGTAGCAGTTTTTATATTTAGGTTTCCCTCTGTTCTCTCCTATATAGATAGATGAATTTGGAACTCTAAATCCAACATGGTTTGTAGTAGCTCTTTGAAACTTGACAAAATAAAGGAGTTCTCAGTTTTGTCTCTGTGGTTTGATTCCTCTTCACGTAGCCCTAGGCACAGACTGTGGAAAAGCACTTTCATTGAGAGGGGTTGCCAAGCTTCTGAGAAATAACGAGTTTCCGAAATACAAGCAAATATTTTTTCACCCAATCTTGATGATATGTGGTGGTAATGATCAGTACACAAATCCCTCTTAGCTCACCAAATTTTCTTCTTCTAGGTTGAAGCGTTCGTCTACAGTAGCAGTTTTTTATTTGGGTTTCCCTCTGTTCTCTTCTATATAGATAGATGAATTCGGAACTCTAAATCCAACATGGTTTGTAGTATCTCTTTGAAACTTGACAAAATAAAGGAGTTCTCAGTTTTGTCTCTATGGTTTGTTTCCTCTTCAAGTAGCCCTAGGAACAGACTGTGGAAAAGCACTTTCATTGAGAGGGGTTGCCAAGCCTCTAAGAAATAACGAGTTTCCGAAATACCAGCAAATAATTTTTCACCCAATTGGGATGATACATGGTGGTAATGACAAGAACACAAATCCCACTTGGCTCACCAAATTTTGTTCTTCTACGTTTACGCGTTCGTCTACATTAGCAGTTTTTATATTTATGTTTCCCTCTGTTCCCTCCTATATAGACAGATGAATTTGGAACTCTAAATCGAACATGGTTTGTAGTAGTTCTTTGAAACTTGACAAAATAAAGTAGTTCTCAGTTTTGTCTCTATGGTTTGTTTCCTCTTCAAGTAGCCCTAAGCAGAGACTGTGGAAAAGCACTTTGATTGAAAGGGGTTGCGAAGCTTCTAAGAAATAACGATTTTCTGAAATACCAGAAAATATTTGTTCAACCAATCTTGATGATACGTGGTGGTAATGATCAGTAAAGAAATCCCACTTGGCTCACCAAATTTTGCTCTTCTAGGTCGAAGCGTTCGTCTACAGTAGCAGGTTTTATATTTAGGTTTCCCTCTCTTCTCTCCTATTTAGATAGATGAATTTGGAACTCTAAATCCAACATGGTTTGTTGTAGCTCTTTGAAACTTGACAAAATAAAGGAGTTCTCAGTTTTGTATCTGTGGTTTGTTTAGTCTTCAAGTAGCCCTTGGCACAGACTGTGGAAAAGCACTTTGATTGAGAGGGGTTGCAAAACTTCTAAGAAATAACGAGTTTCCAAAATACCAGCAAATATTTTTTCACCCAATCTTGATGATACTTGGTGGTAATGATCAGTACACAAATCCCACTTGGCTCACCAAATTGTGTTCTGCTAGGTTGAAGCCTTCGTCTACAGTAGCAGTTTTTATATTTAGGTTTCCCTGTGTTCTCTCCTATATAGTAGATGAATTTGGAACTCTAAATCAAACATGGTTTGTAGTAGCTTTTTGAAACTTGACGAAATAAAGGAGTTCTCAGTTTTGTCTCTATGGTTTGTTTTCTCTTCAATTAGCCCTAGGCACAGACTGTGCTGAAGCACTTTCATTGAAAGGGCTTGCCAAGCTTCCAAGAAACTACGAGTTTCCGAAATACCAGCAAATATTTTTTCACCCAATCTTGATGATACGTAGTGGTAATGACAAGTACACAAATCCCACTTGGCTAACCAAATTTTGTTCTTCTAGGTAGAAGCGTTCGTTTACAGTAGCAGTTTTTATTTTTTGGTTTTACTCTGTTCTCTTGTATATAGATAGATGAATTTGGAACTCTAAATCCAACATGTTTTGTAGTAGCTCTTTGAAACTTGATAAAATAAAGGAGTTCTCAGTTTTGTCTCTTGGTTTCTTTCCTCTTCAAGTAGCCCTAAACAGAGACTGTGGAAAAGCACTTTCATTGAGAGGGGTTGCCAAGCTTCTAAGAAATAATGAGTTTCCGAAATACCAGCAAATATTTTTTCACCCAATCTTGATGATACTTGGTGGTATTGATCAGTACACCAATCCCACTTGGGTCAGCAAATTTTGTTCTTCTAGGTTGAAGGGTTCATCTACAGTAGCAGTTTTTATGTTTAGGTTTCACTCTGTTCTCTCCTATATAGATAGATGAGTTTGGAACTCTAAAACCAACATGGTTTGTAGTAGCTCTTTGAAACTTGACAAAAAAAGTAGTTCTCAGTTTTGTCTGAATGGTTTGTTTTTTCTTCAAGTAGCCCTAAGCAGAGACTGTGGAAAAGCACTTTCATTGAGAGGGGTTGCCAAGCTTCTAAGAAATAACGATTTTCCGAAATACCAGCAAATATTTTTTCACCCAAACTGGATGATACTTGGTGGTAATGATCAGTACAGAAATCCCACTTGCCTCACCAAATTTTGTTCTTCTAGGTTGAAGCGTTCGTTTAAGTAGCAGTTTTTATTTTTAGGTTTCACTCTGTTCTCTTTTATATAGATAGATGAATTTGGAACTCTAAATCCAACATGGATTGTAGTAGGTCTTTGAAAGTAGACAAAAAAAAGGAGTTCTCAGTTTTGTCTCTATGGTTTGTTTTTTCTTCAAGTAGCCCTAGGCACAGACTGTGAAAAAGCACTTTCATTGAGAGGGGTTGCCAAGCTTCCAAGAAAATACGAGTTTCCGAAATACCAGTAAATATTTTTTCACCCAATCTTGATGATACGTGGTGGTAATGATCAGTACACAAATCCCTCTTAGCTCACCAAATTTTCTTCTTCTAGGTTGAAGCGTTCGTCTACAGTAGCAGTTTTTATTTGGGTTTCCCTCTGTTCTCTTCTATATAGATAGATGAATTCGGAACTCTAAATCCACCATGGTTTGTAGTAGCTCCTTGAAACTTCACAAAATAAAGGAGTTCTCAGTTTTGTCTCTATGGTTTGTTTCCTCTTCAAGTAGCCCTAGGAACAGACTGTGGAAAAGCACTTTCATTGAGAGGGGTTGCCAAGCCTCTAAGAAATAACGAGTTTCCGAAATACCAGCAAATAATTTTTCACCCAATTGGGATGATACATGGTGGTAATGATCAGTACAAAAATCCCACTTGGCTCACCAAATTTTGTTCTTCTAGGTTGAAGCGTTCGTTTACAGTAGCAGTTTTTATTTTTAGGTTTCTCTCTGTTCTCTCCTATATAGATAGATGAGTTTGGAACTCTAAATCCAACATGGTTTGTAGTAGCTCTTTGAAACTTGACAAAATAAAGGAGTTCTCACTTTTCTCTCTGGTTTGTTTCCTATTCAAGTAGCCCTAGGCACACTCTGTGGAAAATCACTTTCATTGAGAGGGGTTGCCAAGCTTCTAAGAAATAACGAGTTTCCCAAATACCAGCAAATATTTTTTTCACCCAATCTTGATGATACGTGGTGGTAATGAAAAGTACACAATTCCCACTTGGCTCACCAAATTTTGTTCTTCAAGGTTGAAGCATTCGTTTACAGTTGCAGTTTTTATTTTTAGGTTTCACTCTGTTCTCTCCTATATAGGTAGATGAATTTGGATCTCTAAATCCAACATGGTTTGTAGTAGCTCTTTGAAACTTGACAAAATAAAGGAGTTCTCGGTTTTGTCTCTATGGTTTGTTTCCTCTTCAAGTAGCCCTAGGCACAGACTGTGGAAAAGCACTTTCATTGAGAGGGGTTGCAAAGCTTCTAAGAAATAACGAGTTTCCGAAATACCAGCAAATATTTTTTCACCCAATCTTGATGATACTTGGTGGTAATGATCAGTATAGAAATCCCAATTGCCTCACCAAATTTTGTTCTTCTAGGTTGAAGTGTTCGTCTACAGTAGCAGTTATTATATTTAGGTTTCACTCTGTTCTCTCCTATATAGATAGATGAATTTGGATCTCTAAATCCAACATGGTTTGTAGTAGCTCTTTGAAACTTGACAAAATAAAGGAGTTCTCGGTTTTGACTCTATGGTTTCTTTCCTCTTCAAGTATCCCTATTCACAGACTGTGGAAAAGCACTTTCATTGAGAGGGGTTGCCAAGCTTCTAAGAAATAACGAGTTTCCGAAATACCAGCAAATATTCTTTCACCCAATCTTGATGATACGTGGTGGTAATGACAAGGACACTAATCCCACATGGCTCACCAAATTTTGTTCTTCTAGGTTGAAGCGTTCGTTTACAGTAGCATTTTTTATTTTCAGGTTTCACTCTGTTCTCTCCTATATAGTTAGATGAAGTTGGAACTCTAAATCCAACATTGTTTCTAGTAGCTCTTTGAAACTTGACAAAATAAAGGAGTTCGCAGTTTTGTCTCTATGGTTTGTTTTCTCTTCAAGTAGCCCTAGGCACAGACTGTGGAAAAGCACTTTCATATAGAGGGGTTGCCACGCTTCAAGAAATAACGAGTTCCCGAAGTACCAGCAAATATTTTTGCACCCAATCTTGATGATACTTGGTGGTAATGATCAGTACACAAATCCCACTTTGCTCACCAAATTTGGTTCTTCTAGGTTGAAGCGTTCGTCTAGTGTAGCAGTTTTTATATTTAGGTTTCCCTCTGTTCTCTCCCATATAGAATGATGAATTTGGAACTCTAAATCCAACATGGTTTGTAGTAGCTCTTTGAAACTTGAAAAAATAAAGAAGTTCTCAGTTTTGTCTCTATGGTTTGTTTCCTCTTCAAGTAGCCCTAAGCAGAGACTGTGGAAAAGCACTTTAATTGAAGGGGTTGCCAAGCTTTTAAGAAATAACGAGTTTCCTAAATACCAGCAAGTATTTTTTCACGCAATCTGGATGATACGTGGTGGTAATCATCAGTGCACAAATCCCACTTGGCTCACCAAATTTTGTTCTTCTATGTTGAAGCGTTCGTTTACAGTAGCAGTTTTTATTTTTAGGTTTCACTCTGTTCTCTCCTATATAGATAGATGAATTTGGAACTCTAAATCCAACATGGTTTGTAGTAGCTCTTTGAACCTTGACAAAATAAAGGAGTTCTCAGTTTTGTCTCTATGGTTTGTTTCCTCTTCAGTAGCCCTAGGCACAAACTATGCTAAAGCACTTTCATTGAAAGGGGTTGCCAAGCTTCCAATAAATTACGAGTTTCCGAAATACCAACAAATATTTTTTCACCCAATCTGGATGATATGTAGTGGTAATGACAAGTACACAAATCCCACTTGGCTCACCAAATTTTCTTCTTCTAGGTTGAAGCGTTCGTCTACATTAGCAGTTTTATGGTTAGGTTTCACTCTGTTCTCTCCTATATAGATAGATGAATTTGGAACTCTAAATCCAACATGGTTTGTAGTAGCTCTTTGAAACTTGATAAAATAAAGGAGTTCTCATTTTTGTCTCTCGGTTTCTTTCCTCTTCAAGTGGCCCTAGGCACAGACTGTGGAAAAGCACTTTCATTGAGACGGGTTGCGAAGCTTCTAAGAAATAACGATTTTCTGAAATACCAGAAAATATTTGTTCACCCAATCTTGATGATACGTGGTGGTAATGATCAGTAAAGAAATCCCACTTGGCTCACCAAATTTTGCTCTTCTAGGTTGAAGCGTTCGTCTACAGTAGCAGGTTTTATATTTAGGTTTCCCTCTCTTCTCTCTTATCTAGATAGATGAATTTGGAACTCTAAATCCAACATGGTTTGTTGTAGCTCTTTGAAACTTGACAAAATAAAGGAGTTCTCAGTTTTGTATCTGTGGTTTGTTTAGTCTTCAAGTAGCCCTTGGCACAGACTGTGGAAAAGCACTTTGATTGAGAGGGGTTGCAAAACTTCTAAGAAATAACGAGTTTCCAAAATACCAGCAAATATTTTTTCACCCAATCTTGATGATACTTGGTGGTAATGATCAGTACACAAATCCCACTTGGCTCACCAAATTGTGTTCTGCTAGGTTGAAGCCTTCGTCTACAGTAGCAGTTTTTATATATTAGGTTTCCCTGTGTTCTCTCCTATATAGTAGATGAATTTGGAACTCTAAATCCAACATGGATTGTACTAGATCTTTGAAACTTGACAAGATGAAGTCGTCCTCAGATTTGTCCGTATGGTTTGTTTCCTCTTCAAGTAGACCTAAGCAGAGACTGTGGAAATGCACTTTCATTGAAAAGAGTTGCCAAGCTCCCAAGAAATTACGAGTTTCCGAAATACAAGCAACTATTTTATCACCCATCTTGATGATACTTTGCAGTAATGATCAGTACACAAATCCCATTGGCTCACCAAATTTTGTTCTTCTAGGTTGAAGCGTTCGTCTACAGTAGCAGTTTTTATGTTTAGGTTTCACTTTGTTCTCTCCTATATAGATAGAAGAATTTGGAACTCTAAATCCAACATGGTTTGTAGTAGCTCTTTGAAACTTGACAAAATAAAGGAGTTCTCAGTTTTGTCTCTGTGGTTTGGTTCCTCTTCAAGTAGCCCTAGGCACAGACTGTGGAAAAGCACTTTCATTGAGAGGGGTTGCCAGGCTTCTAAAATATAACGAGTTTCTGAAATACCAGCAAATATTTTTTCACCCAATCTTGATGATACTTGGTGGTAATGATCAGTACATAAATCCCACTTGGCTCACCAAATTTTGTTCTTCTAGGGTGAAGCGTTCGTTTACAGTAGCAGTTTATATTTTTAGGTTTCCCTCTGTTCTCTCCAATATAGATAGATGAATTTGGAACTCTAAATCCAACATGGTTTGTTGTAGCTCTTTGATACTTGACAAAATAAAGAAGTTCTCAGTTTTGTCTCTACGATTTGTTTCCTCTTCTAGAAGCCCTAAGCAGAGACTGTCGAAAAGCACGTTCATTGAGAGGGTTGCCAAGCTTCTAAGAAATAACGATTTTCCGAAATACAAGCAAATATTTTTTCACCCAAACTTGATGATAGTTTGGGGTAATGATCAGTACACAAATCCCATTGGCTCACCAAATTTTGTTCGTCTAGGTTCAAGCGTTCGTCTACAGTAGCAGTTTTATGTTTAGGTTTCACTCTGTTCTCTCCTATATAGATAGATGAATTTGGAACTCTAAATCCAACATGGATTGTAGTAGCTCTTTGAAACTTGACAAAATAAAGGAGTTCTCAGTTTTGTATCTGTGGTTTGTTTCCTCTTCAAGTAGCCCTAGGCAAGACTGTGGAAAAGCACTTTCATTGAGAGGGGATACCAAGCTTCTAAGAAATAATGAGTTTCCGAAATACCAGCAAATATTTTTTCACCCAATCTTGATGATACTTGGTGGTAATGATCAGTACATAAATCCCACTTGGCTCACCAAATTTTGTTCTTCTAGGGTGAAGCGTTCGTTTACAGTAGCAGTTTATATTTTTAGGTTTCCCTCTGTTCTCTCCTATAAAGATAGATGAATTTGGAACTCTAAATCCAACATGGTTTGTTGTAGCTCTTTGTTACTTGACAAAATAAAGAAGTTCTCAGTTTTGTCTCTACGATTTGTTTCTTCTTCTAGAAGCCCTAAGCAGAGACTGTCGAAAAGCACGTTCATTGAGAGGGTTGCCAAGCTTCTAAGAAATAACGAGTTTCCGAAATACAAGCAAATATTTTTTCACCCAAACTTGATGATACGTGGTGGTAATGATCAGTACACAAATCCCTCTTAGCTCACCAAATTTTCTTCTTCTAGGTTGAAGCGTTCGTCTACATTAGCAGTTTTATGGTTAGGTTTCACTCTGTTCTCTCCTATATAGATAGATGAATTTGGAACTCTAAATCCAACATGGTTTGTAGTAGCTCTTTGATACTTGACAAAATAAAGTAGTTCTCAGTTTTGTCTCTAAGATTTGTTTCCTCTTCTAGAAACCCTAAGCAGAGACTGTCGAAAAGCACGTTCATTGAGAGGGTTGCCAAGCTTCTAAGAAATAACGATTTTCCGAAATACAAGCAAATATTTTTTCACCCAAACTTGATGATAGTTTGGGGTAATGATCAGTACACAAATCCCATTGGCTCACCAAATTTTGTTCGTCTAGGTTCAAGCGTTCGTCTACAGTAACAGTTTTATGTTTAGGTTTCACTCTGTTCTCTCCTATATAGATAGATGAATTTGGAACTCTAAATCCAACATGGATTGTAGTAGCTCTTTGAAACTTGACAAAATAAAGGAGTTCTCAGTTTTGTATCTGTGGTTTTGTTTCCTCTTCAAGTAGCCCTAGGCACAGACTGTGGAAAAGCACTTTCATTGAGATGGGATACCAAGCTTCTAAGAAATAATGAGTTTCCGAAATACCAGCAAATATTTTTTCACAGAACCTTGATGATACTTGGTTGTAATTATCAGTACACACATCCCACTTGGCTCACCAAATTGTGTTCTTCTAGGTTGAAGCATTCATCTACAGTAGCAGTTTTTAAATTTAGGTTTCCCTTTGTTCTCCCCTTTATAGATAGATGAATTTGGAACTATAAATCCAACATGGATTGTACTAGATCTTTGAAACTTGACAAGATGAAGTCGTCCTCAGATTTGTCCGTATGGTTTGTTTCCTCTTCAAGTAGACCTAAGCAGAGACTGTGGAAATGCACTTTCATTGAAAGGAGTTGCCAAGCTCCCAAGAAATTACGAGTTTCCGAAATACAAGCAAATATTTTATCACCCATCTTGATGATACTTTGGGGTAATGATCAGTACACAAGTCCCATTGGCGCACAAAATTTGTTCTTCTAGGTTGAAGCGTTCGTCTACAGTAGCAGTTTTTATGTTTAGGTTTCACTCTGTTCTCTCCTATATAGATAGAAGAATTTGGAACTCTAAATCCAACATGGTTTGTAGTAGCTCTTTGAAACTTGACAAAATAAAGGAGTTCTCAGTTTTGTATCTGTGGTTTGGTTCCTCTTCAAGTAGCCCTAGGCACAGACTGTGGAAAAGCACTTTCATTGAGAGGGGTTGCCAGGCTTCTAAAAAATAACGAGTTTCTGAAATACCAGCAAATATTTTTTCACCCAATCTTGATGATACTTGGTGGTAATGATCAGTACATAAATCCCACTTGGCTCACCAAATTTGTTCTTCTAGGGTGAAGCGTTCGTTTAGAGTAGCAGTTTATATTTTTAGGTTTCCCTTGTTCTCTCCTATATAGATAGATGAATTTGGAACTCTAAATCCAACATGGTTTGTTGTAGCTCTTTGATACTTGACAAAATAAAGAAGTTCTCAGTTTTGTCTCTACGATTTGTTTCTTCTTCTAGAAGCCCTAAGCAGAGACTGTCGAAAAGCACGTTCATTGAGAGGGTTGCCAAGCTTCTAAGAAATAACGAGTTTCCGAAATACAAGCAAATATTTTTTCACCCAAACTTGATGATACGTGGTGGTAATGATCAGTACACAAATCCCTCTTAGCTCACCAAATTTTCTTCTTCTAGGTTGAAGCGTTCGTCTACAGTAGCAGTTTTATGGTTAGGTTTCACTCTGTTTCCTATATAGATAGATGAATTTGGAACTCTAAATCCAACATGGTTTGTAGTAGCTCTTTGATACTTGACAAAATAAAGTAGTTCTCAGTTTTGTCTCTACGATTTGTTTCCTCTTCTAGAAACCCTAAGCAGAGACTGTCGAAAAGCACGTTCATTGAGAGGGTTGCCAAGCTTCTAAGAAATAACGATTTTCCGAAATACAAGCAAATATTTTTTCACCCAAACTTGATGATAGTTTGGGGTAATGATCAGTACACAAATCCCATTGGCTCACCAAATTTTGTTCGTCTAGGTTCAAGCGTTCGTCTACAGTAACAGTTTTATGTTTAGGTTTCACTCTGTTCTCTCCTATATAGATAGATGAATTTGGAACTCTAAATCCAACATGGATTGTAGTAGCTCTTTGAAACTTGACAAAATAAAGGAGTTCTCAGTTTTGTATCTGTGGTTTGTTTCCTCTTCAAGTAGCCCTAGGCACAGACTGTGCAAAAGCACTTTCATTGAGAGGGGATACCAAGCTTCTAAGAAATAATGAGTTTCCGAAATACCAGCAAATATTTTTTCACCCAACCTTGATGATACTTGGTTGTAATGATCAGTACACACATCCCACTTGGCTCACCAAATTGTGTTCTTCTAGGTTGAAGCATTCATCTACAGTAGCAGTTTTTAAATTTAGGTTTCCCTTTGTTCTCTCCTTTATAGATAGATGAATTTGGAACTCTAAATCCAACATGGATTGTACTAGATCTTTGAAACTTGACAAGATGAAGTCGTCCTCAGATTTGTCCGTATGGTTTGTTTCCTCTTCAAGTAGACCTAAGCAGAGACTGTGGAAATGCACTTTCATTGAAATGAGTTGCCAAGCTCCCAAGAAATTACGAGTTTCTGAAATACAAGCAAATATTTTATCACCCATCTTGATGATACTTTGGGGTAATGATCAGTACACAAATCCCATTGGCTCACCAAATATTGATCTTCTAGGTTGAAGCGTTCGTCTACAGTAGCAGTTTTTATGTTTAGGTTTCACTCTGTTCTCTCCTATATAGATAGAAGAATTTGGAACTCTAAATCCAACATGGTTTGTAGTAGCTCTTTGAAACTTGACAAAATAAAGGAGTTCTCAGTTTTGTCTCTGTGGTTTGGTTCCTCTTCAAGTAGCCCTAGGCACAGACTGTGGAAAAGCACTTTCATTGAGAGGGGTTGCCAGGCTTCTAAAATATAACGAGTTTCTGAAATACCAGCAAATATTTTTTCACCCAATCTTGATGATACTTGGTGGTAATGATCAGTACATAAATCCCACTTGGCTCACCAAATTTTGTTCTTCTAGGGTGAAGCGTTCGTTTACAGTAGCAGTTTATATTTTTAGGTTTCCCTCTGTTCTCTCCTATATAGATAGATGAATTTGGAACTCTAAATCCAACATGGGTTTGTTGTAGCTCTTTGATACTTGACAAAATAAAGAAGTTCTCAGTTTTGTCTCTACGATTTGTTTCCTCTTCTAGAAGCCCTAAGCAGAGACTGTCGAAAAGCACGTTCATTGAGAGGGTTGCCAAGCTTCTAAGAAATAAACGAGTTTCCGAAATACAAGCAAATATTTTTTCACCCAATCTTGATGATACGTGGTGGTAATGATCAGTACACAAATCCCTCTTAGCTCACCAAATTTTCTTCTTCTAGGTTGAAGCGTTCGTCTACAGTAGCAGTTTTATGTTTAGGTTTCACTCTTTTCTCTCCTATATAGATAGATGAATTTGGAACTCTAAATCCAACATGGTTTGTAGTAGCTCTTTGATACTTGACAAAATAAAGTAGTTCTCAGTTTTGTCTCTACGATTTGTTTCCTCTTCTAGAAGCCCTAAGCAGAGACTGTCGAAAAGCACGTTCATTGAGAGGGTTGCCAAGCTTCTAAGAAATAACGATTTTCCGAAATACAAGCAAATATTTTTTCACCCAACCTTGATGATACTTGGTTGTAATGATCAGTACACACATCCCACTTGGCTCACCAAATTGTGTTCTCTAGGTTGAAGCATTCATCTACAGTAGCAGTTTTTAAATTTAGGTTTCCCTTTGTTCTCTCCTTTATAGATAGATGAATTTGGAACCTCTAAATCCAACATGGATTGTACTAGATCTTTGAAACTTGACAAGATGAAGTCGTCCTCAAATTTGTCCGTATGGTTTGTTTCCTCTTCAAGTAGATCTAAGCAGAGACTGTGGAAATGCACTTTCATTGAAAGGAGTTGCCAAGCTCCCAAGAAATTACGAGTTTCCAAAATACAAGCAAATATTTTATCACCCATCTTGATGATACTTTGGGGTAATGATCAGTACACAAATCCCATTGGCTCACCAAGTTTTGTTCTTCTAGGTTGAAGCGTTCGTCTACAGTAGCAGTTTTTATGTTTAGGTTTCACTCTGTTCTCTCCTATATAGATAGAAGAATTTGGAACTCTAAATCCAACATGGTTTGTAGTAGCTCTTTGAAACGTGACAAAATAAAGGAGTTCTCAGTTTTGTCTCTATTTTTTGTTTCCTCTTCAAGTAGCCCTAGGCACAGACTGTGGAAAAGCACTTTCATTGAGAGGGATTGCCAAGCTTTTAAGAAATATCATTTTTCCGAAATACCAGCAAATATTTTTCACCCAATCTTGATGATACTTGGTGGTAATTATCAGTACACAAATCCCACTAGGCTCACCAAATTTTGTTCTTCTATGTTGAAGCGTTCGTCTAGAGTAGCAGTTTTTATATTTAGGTTTCCCTCTGTTCTCTCCTATATAGATAGATGAATTTGGAACAATAAATCCAACTTGTTTTGTAGTAGCTCTTTGAAACTTGACAAAATAAAAGAGTTCTCAGTTTTGTCTTTATGGATTGTTTCCTCTTATAGTAGCCCTAGGCACAGTGTGTGGAGAAGAACTTTCATTGAAACGGGTTGCCAAGCTTCCAAGAAATAACGAGTTTCCGAAATACCAGCAAAAATTTTTTCACCCAATCTTGATGATACGTTGTGGTAAAGACAAATACACAAATCCCACTGGGTTCACCAAATTTTGTTCTTCTAGTTTGAAGTGTTCGTTTTCACCAGCAGTTTATATTTTTAGGTTTCCCTCTGTTCTCTCCTATATAGATAGATGAATTTGGAACTCTAAATCCAACATGTTTTGTAGTAGGTCTTTGAAACTTGACAAAAAAAGTAGTTCTCAGTTTTGTTTCTACAATTTGTTTCCTCTTCAAGTAGCCCTAAGCAGAGACTGTGGAAAAGCACTTTCATTGAAAGGGGTTGCCAAGGTTCCAAGAAATTACGATTTTCCGAAATACCAGCAAATATTTTTTCACCCAATCTTGATGATACGTGGTGGTAATGATCAGTACAAAAATCCCACATGGCTCACCAAATTGTGTTCTTCTAGGTTGTAGCGTTCGTATACAGTAGCAGTTTTTATATTTAGGTTTCGCTCTGTTCTCTCCTATATATATAGATGATTTTGGAACTCTATATCCAACATGGTTTGTAGTAGCTCTTTGAAACTTGACAAAATAAAGGAGTTCTCAGTTTTGTCTCTATGGTTTGTTTCCTCTTCAAGTAGCCCTAGGCACAGACTGTGGAAAAGCACTTTCATTGAGAGGGGTTGCCAAGCTTCTAAGAAATAACAATTTTCCGAAATACCAACAAATACTTTTCACCCAATCTTGATGATACTTGGTGGTAATGATCAGTATACAAATCCCACTTGGCTACCAAATTTTGTTCTTCTATGTTGAAGCGTTCGTCTGCAGTAGCAGTTTTATGCTTAGGTTTCACTCTTTTCTCTCCTATATAGATAGATGAATTTGGTACTCTAATTCCAACATGGTTTGAAGTAGCTCTTTGAAACTAGACAAAAAAAAGGAGTTATCAGTTTTGTCTCTATGGTTTGTTTCTTTTTCAAGATGCTTTAGGCACAGACTGTGGAAAAGCACTTTCATTGAGAGGGGTTGCCAAGCTTCCAAGAAATAACGAGTTTCCGAAATACCAGCAAAAATTTTTTCACCCAATCTTGATGATACCTGGTGGTAAAGACAAGTACACAAATCCCACTTTCTCACCAAATTTTGTTCTTCTAGATTGAAGTGTTCATTTACACTAGCAGTTTATATTTTTAGGTTTCCCTCTGTTCTCTCCTATATAGATAGATGAATTTGGAACTCTAAATCCAACATAGTTTGTAGTAGCTCTTTGAAACTTTACAAAATAAAGGATTTATCAGTTTTTTCTCTATGCTAGTTTCATCTTAGAGTAGCCCTAGGCACAGACTGTGGAAGATCACTTTCATTGAGAAGGGATGCAAAGCTTCTAAGAAATAACGAGTTTCCGAAATACCAGCAAATATTTTTTCACCCAATTTTGATGATACTTGGTGATAATGATCGGTATAAAAATCCCACTTGGCTCACCAAATTTTGTTCTTCTAGGTTGAATCGTTCGTCTACAGTAGCAGTTTTTATATTTAGGTTTCCCTCTGTTCTCTCCTATACAGATAGAATAATTTGGAACACTAAGTAAAACATGGTTTGTAGTAGCTCTTTGAAACTTGACAGAATAAAGGGGTTCACAGTTTTGTCTCTATGGTTTGTTTCCTCTTCAAGTAGCCCTAGGAGAGACTGTGGAAAAGCACTTTAATTGAGAGGGGTTTCCAAGCTTCTAAGAAATAAAAATTTTCCGAAATACCAGCAAATATTTTTCACCCAATCTTGAGAATACTTGGTTGGAATGATCAGTACACAAATCCCACTAGGCTCACCAAATTTTGTTCTTCTATGTTGAAGCGTTCTTCTACAGTAGCAGTTTTTATATTTAGGTTTCACTCTGTTCTCTCCTATATAGATAGATGAATTTGGAACTCTAAATCCAACATGGTTTGTAGTAGCTCTTTGAAACTTGACAAAATAAAGGAGTTATCAGTTTTGTCTCTATGGTTTGTTTCCTCTTAAAGAAGCTTTAGGCACAGACTGTGGAAAAGCTCTTTCATTGAGAGGGGTTGCCAAGCTTCTAAAAAATAACGAGTTTCCGAAATATCAGCAAATATTTTTTCACCCAATCTTGATGATACTTGGGGGTAATGATCAGTACAAAAATCCCACTTGGCTCTCCAAATTTTGTTCTTCTATGTTGAAGCTTTCGTCTACAGTAGCAGTTTTTATATTTAGGTTTTCCTCTGTTCTCTCCTATATAGATAGATGAATTTGGAACTGTAAATCCAACATGGTTTGTAGTAGCTTTTTGAAACTTGACAAAATAATGTAGTTCACAGTTTTGTCTCTATGGTTTGTTTCCTCTTCAAGTAGCCCTAGGCACAGACTGTGGAAAAGCACTTTGATTGAGAGGGGTTGCCAAGCTTCTAAGAAATAACGAGTTTCCGAAATACCAGCAAATATTTTTTAACCCAATCATGATGATACTTGGTGGTAATGATCAGTAAACAAATCCCACCTGGCTCACCAAATTTTGTTCTTCTAAATTGAAGCGTTCGTCTACAGTAGCAGTTTTTATATTTAGGTTTCCCTCTGTTCTCTCCTATATAGGTAGATGAATTTGGAACTCTAAATCCTACATGGTTTGTAGTAGCTCTTTGAAACTTGACAAAATAAAAGAGTTCTCAGGTTTGTCTTTATGGTTTGTTTCCTCTTCAAGTATCCCTATGCACAGAATGTGGAAAAGCTCGCTCATTGAGATGGGTTGGCAAGCTTCTAAGAAATAACGAGTTTCCGAAATAAAAGCAAATATTTTTTACCCAATCTTGAAAAAACGTGGTCGTAATGATCAGTACAAAAATCCCACTTGGCTCACCAAATTGTGTTCTTTTAGGATGAAGCGTTCGTCTACAGTAGCAATTTTTATATTTAGGTTTTAGTCTGTTCTCTCCTATATACATAGATGAATTTGGAACGCTAAATCCAACATGTTTTGTAGTAGCTCTTTGAAACTTGACAAAATAAAGGAGTTCTAGTTTTGTCTCTATGGTTTGTTTCCTCTTCTAGTAGCCCAAGGCACAGACTGTGGAGAAGAACTTTCAATTAAAAGGGTTGCTAAGCTTCCAAGAAATAACGAGTTTCCGAAATACCAGCAAAAATTTTTTCACCCAATCTTGATGATACGTGGTGGTAAAGACAAGTACACAAATCCCACTTTCTCACCAAATTTTGTTTTTCTAGTTTGAAGTGTTCGTTTACACTAGCAGTTTATATTTTTAGGTTTCCATCTGTTCTCTCCTATATAGATAATGAATTTGGAACTCCAAATCCAACATGGTTTGTAGTAGCACTTTGAAACTTGACAAAAAATAATAGTTCTCAGTTTTGTCTCTACCATTTGTTTCCTCTTCAAGTAGCCCTAAGCAGAGACAGTGGAAAAGCAGTTTCATTGAAAGGGGTTGCCAAGCTTCCAAGAAATAACGAGTTTCCGAAATACCAGCAACTATTTTTTCACCCCATCTTGATGATACTTTGCGGTAATGGTCAGTACACAAATCCCACTTGGCTGACCAAATTGTGTTCTTCTAGGTTGAAGCGTTCATCTACACTAGCAGTTTTTACATTTAGGATTCACTCTGTTGTATTCTATATAGATACATGAATTTGGAACTCTAAATCCAACATGGTTTGTAGTAGCTCTTTGAAACTTGACAAAAAAAGTAGTTCTCAGTTTTGTTTCTATGATTTGTTTCCTCTTTAAGTAACCCTAAGCAGAGACTGTGCAAAAGCACTTTCATTGAGAGGGGTTGTCAAGCTTCCAAGTAATTACGAGTTTCCGAAATACCAGCAAATATTTTTTCACTCAATCTGCATGATACGTGTTGGTAATGACAGGTACACAAATCCCACTTGGCTCACCAAATTTTGTTCTTCTAGGATGAAGCATTCTTTTACAGTAGCAGTTTTTATATTTAGGTTTCACTCTGTTCTCTCCTATAGATAGATGAATTTGGAATTCTAAATCCATCTTGGTTTGTAGTAGCTCTTTGAAACTTGACACAATAAAGTAGTTCTAAGTTTTGTCTCTATGGTTTGTTTCCTCTTCAAGTAGCCTTAGGCACAGACTGTGGAAAAGCACTTTCATTGAAAGGGATTGCCAAGTATCCTAGAAATTACGAGTTTCCGAAATACCAGCAAATATTTTTTCACCCAATCTGGATGATACGTGGTGGTAATGACAGGTACACAAATCCCACTTGGCTCACCAAATTTTGTTCTTCTAGGATGAAGCATTCGTTTACAGTAGCAGTTTTTATATTTAGGTTTCACTCTGTTCTCTCCTATATAGATAGTTTAATTTGGAACTCTAAATCCAACAAGGTTTGTAGTAGCTCTTTGAAGGTTGACAAAACAAAGGAGTTCTCAGTTTTCTCTCTATGGTTTGTTTCCTCTTCAAGCAGCCCTAGGCACAGACTGTGGAAACGCATTTTCATTGAGAGCGGTTGCCAAGCTTCCAAGTAATTACGAGTTTCCGAGATACCAGCAAATACTTTTTCACCAAATCTTGATGATATTTGGTGGTAATGATCAGTACACAAATCCCACTTGGCTGACCAAATTTTTTCTTCTAGTTTAAGCGTTCGTCTACAGTAGCAGTTTTTATATTTAGGTTTCACTCTGTTCTCTCCTATATAGATAGATGAATTTGGAACTCTCAATCCAATATGGTTTGTAGTAGCTCTTTGAAAGTTGACAAAATAAAGTAGTTCTCAGTTTTTTTCACTATGGTTTGTTTCCTCTTCAAGTAGCTCGAGGCACAGACTGTGGAAAAGCACTTTCACTGAGAGGGGTTGTCAAGCTTCCAAGAAATAAGGAGTTTCCGAAATACCAGCAAATATTTTTTTACCCAATCTTGATGATACTTGGTGGTATTGATCAGTACACAAATCCCACTTGGCTCACCAAATTTTGTTCTTCTTGTTTGAAGCGTTCGTTTACAGTAGCAGTTTGTATATTTTGGTTTACCTCTGTTCTCTCCTATATAGATAGATGAATTTGGAACTCTAAATCCAACATGGTTTGTAGTAGCTCTTTGAAAGTTGACAAAATAAAGGTGTTCTCAGTTTTGTCTGTATGGTTTCTTTCCTCTTCAAGTAGCGCTAGGCACAGACTGTTGGAAAGCACTTTCATTGAGAAGGGTTGCCAAGTTTCTAAGAAATAACGAGCTTCCGAAATACCAGCAAATATTATTTCTCCCAATCTTGATGATACTTGGTATAATGATCAGTACACAAATCCCACTTGGCTCCGCAAATTGTGTTCTTCTAGTTTGAAGCGTTCGTGTACAGTACCAGTTTTTATATTTTGATTTTCCTCTGTTCTCTCCTATATAGATAGGTGAATTTGGAACTCTAAATCCAACATGGTTTGTAGTAGCATCTTGAAACATGACAAAAAATGTAGTTCTCAGTTTTGTCTCTATGGTGTGTTTCCTCTTCAAGTAGCCCTAAGCAGAGACTGTGGAAAAGCACTTGCAGTGAAAGGGTTTGCCAAGATTCCAAGAAATTAGGAGTTTCCAAAATACCAGCAAATTTTTTTCACCCAATCTGGAAGATACGTGTTGGCAATGACAAGTACACAAATCCCACTTGGCTCACCAAATTTTGTTCTTCTAGGTAGAAGTGTTCGTCTACAGTAGCAGTTTTTACATTTAGGTTTCACTCTGTTCTCTCCTATACAGATAGATGAATTTGGAACTCTAAATCCAACATGGTTTGTATTACCTCTTTGAAAGTTGACAAAATAAAGGAGTTCTCAGTTTTGTCTCTGTGGTTTGTTTCCTCCTCAAGTAGCCCTAGGCACAGACTGTGGAAAAGCACTTTCATTGAGAGGGGTTGCCAAGCTTCTAAGAAATAACGAGTTTCCGAAATACCAGCAAATATTTTTTCACCAAATCTTGATGATACTTTTTGGTATGATCAGTACACAAATCCCACTGGGCTCACCAAATTTTGTTCTTCTAGGTTGAAGTGTTCGTCTACAGTAGCAGTTTTTACATTTAGGTTTCCCTCTGTTCTTTCCTATAGATATAGATGCATTTGGAACTCTAAATCCAAAATAGTTTGTAGTAGCTCTTTGAAACTTGACAAAAAAAAGTAGTTCTCACTTTTGTCTGTAGGTGTTGTTCCCTCTTCACGTATCCCTAAGCAGAGACTGTGGAAGAGCACTTTCATTGAAAGGGGTTGCCAGGTTTCCAAGAAATTACGAATTTCCAAAATACCAACAAATATTTTTTCAACCAATTTGGATGAAACGTGGTGGTAATGACAGGTACATAAATCTCACTTGGCTCACCCAATTGTGTTCTTCTAGGTTGAAGCGTTCCTCTACAGTAGCAGTTTGTGTATTTAGGTTTCCCTCTGTTCTCTCCTATATAGATAGATGAATTTGGAACTTTAAATCCAACATGGTGTGTAGCAGCTCTTTGAAACTTGACATAATAAAGGAGTCTCAGTTTTGTCTCTATGGTTTGCTTCCTCTTCAAGTAGCCCTAGGCACAGACTGTAAAAAGCACTTTCATTGAGAGGGTTGCCAAGCTTCTTAGAAATAACGAGTTTCCGAATTAGAGCAAATATTTTTTCACCCAATCTTGATGATACTTGGTGGCAATGATTGGTACACAAATCCCACTTGACTCATGAAATTTTGTTGTTCTAGTTTGAAACGTTCTTTTACAGTAGCAGTTTTTATTTGTAGGTTTCCCTGTGTTCTCTGCTATATAGATAGATGAATATGGAACTCTAAATCCAACATGGATTGTAGTAGCTCTTTGAAAACTTGACAAAATAAAGGAGTTCTCAGTTTTGTCTCTATGGTTTGTTTCCTCTTCAAGTAGTCCTAAGCAGAGAATGTGGAAATGCACTTTCATTAAGAGGGGTTGCCAAGCCTCTAAGAAATTACGAGTTTCCGAAATACCAGCAAATATTTTTTCACCCAATCTGGATGATACGTGGTGGTAATGACAAGTACACAAATCCCACTTGGCTCACCAAATTTTATTCTTCTAGGTTCAAGCGTTCGTTTACAGTAGATGTTTTTATTTTTAGGTTTCACTCTGTTCTCTCCTATATAGATAGATGAATTTGGAACTCTAAATCCAACATGGTTTGTAGTCGCTCTTGAAACTTGACAAAAAAAAAGTAGTTCTCAGTTTTGTCTCTATGGTTTGTTTCCTCTTCAAGTAGCCCTAAGAAGAGACTGTGGAAAAGCACTTTCATTGATAGGGGTTGCCAAGCTTCTAAGAAATAACAAGTTTCTGAAATACCAGCAAATATTTTTTCACCCAATCTTGATGATACGTGGTGGTAATGATCGGTACACAAATCCCACTTGGCTCACCAGATTTTGTTCTTCTAGGTTGAAGCGTTAGTTTAGAGTAGCTGTTTTTATTTTTAGATTTCCCTTTGTTTTCTCCTATATAGATAGATGAATTTGGAAATCTAAATCAAACATGGTTTGTAGCAGCTCTTTGAAACATGACATAAAAAAGTAGTTCTCAGTTGTGTCTCTATGATTTGTTTCCTCTTCAAGTAGCCCTAAGCAGAGTTTGTGGAAAACCACTTTCATTGAAAGGGGTTGCCAAGCTTCAAAGGAAGTACGAGTTTCCGAAATACCAGCAAATATTTTTTCACCCAATCTTGATGATACGTGGTGGTAATGATCTGTACACAAATCCCACTTGGCTCACCATATTGTGTTCTTCAAGGTTGAAGCGTTCGTCTACACTAGTCGTTTTTATATTTAGGTTTCCCTCTGTTCTCTCCTATATAGATAGATGAATTTGGAACTCTAAATCCAACATGGTTTGTAGTCGCTCTTTGAAACTTGAAAAAAAAAAAGTAGTTCTCAGTTTTGTCTCTATGGTTTTTTTTTTTTCTTCAAGTAGCCCTAAGCAGAGACTGTGGAAAAGCACTTTCATTAAAAGGGGTTGCCAAGCTTCCAATAAATTACGAGTTTCCGAATACCAGCAAATATTTTTTCACCCAATCTGCATGATACGTGGTGGTAATGACAAGTACACAAATCCCACATGGCTCAAAAAATTTTGTTCTTTTAGGTTGGAGCTTTCATTTACAGTAGCAGTGTTTATTTTTAGGTTTCCCTCTGTTCTCTCCTATATAGATAGATGAATTTGGAACTCTAAATCCAACATGGTTTGTAGTAGCTCTTTGAAACTTGACAAAATAAAGGAGTTCTCAGTTTTGTCTCTATGGTTTGTTGCCTCTTCAAGTAGCCCTAGGTACAAACTCTGGAAAAACACATTCTTTGACAGGGGTTGCCAACCTTCTTAGAAATAACGAGTTTCCCAAATACCAGCAAATATTTTTTCACCCAATCTGCATGATATGTGGTGGTAATAATCAGTACACAAATCCCACTTGGCTCACCAGATTTTGTTCTTCTACGTTGAAGCGTTCATCTACAGTAGTCGTTTTTATATTTAGGTTTCCCTCTGTTCTCTCCTATATAGATAGATGAATTTGGAACCTTAAATCCAACATGGTTTGTAGTCGCTCTTTGAAACTTGACAAAAAAAAAAAGTACTTCTCAGTTTTGTCTCTATGGTTTGTTTCCTCTTCAAGTATCACCAAGCGGAGACTGTGGAAAAGCACTTTCATTGAAAGGGGTTGACAAGCTTCCAAGAAGTAACGAGGTTCCGAAATACAAGCAAATACTTTTTCACCCAATCTTGATGATACTTTGTTGTAATGATCGGTACAGAAATCCCACTTGACTCACCAAATTTTGTTCTTCTAGGTTGAAGCATTCTTTTACAGTAGCAGTTTTTATTTTTAGGTTTTCCTCTGTTCTCTCCTATATAGATAGATGAATTTGGAAATCTAAATCAAACATGGTTTGTAGCAGCTCTTTGATACATGACATAAAAAAGTAGTTCTCAGTTGTGTCTCTATGATTTGTTTCCTCTTCAAGTAGCCCTAAGGAGAGTCTGTGGAAAACCACTTTCATTGAAAGGGGTTGCCAAGCTTCAAAGGAAGTACGAGTTTCCGAAATACCAGCAAATATTTTTTCACCCAATCTTGATGATACGTGGTGGTAATGATCTGTACACAAATCCCACTTGGCTCACCATATTGTGTTCTTCTAGGTTGAAGCGTTCGTCTACACTAGTCGTTTTTATATTTAGGTTACCCTCTGTTCTCTCCTATATAGATAGATGAATTTGGAACTCTAAATCCAACATGGTTTGTAGTCGCTCTTTGAAACTTGAAAAAAAAAAAGTAGTTCTCAGTTTTGTCTATATGGTTTTTTTTTTCTTCAAGTAGCCCTAAGCAGAGACTGTGGAAAAGCACTTTCATTAAAAGGGGTTGCCAAGCTTCCAATAAATTACGAGTTTCCGAATACCAGCAAATATTTTTTCACCCAATCTGCATGATACGTGGTGGTAATGACAAGTACACAAATCCCACATGGCTCAAAAAATTTTGTTCTTTTAGGTTGGAGCTTTCGTTTACAGTAGCAGTGTTTATTTTTAGGTTTCCCTCTGTTCTCTCCTAAAAAAATAGATGAATTTGGAACTCTAAATCCAACATGGTTTGTAGTAGCTCTGTGAAACTTGACAAAATAAAGGAGTTCTCACTTTTGTCTCTATGGTTTGTTGCCTCTTCAAGTAGCCCTAGGTACAGACTCTGGAAAAACACATTCTTTGACAGGGGTTGCCAACCTTCTTAGAAATAACGAGTTTCCCAAATACCAGCAAATATTTTTTCACCCAATCTGCATGATATGTGGTGGTAATAATCAGTACACAAATCCCACTTGGCTCACCAGATTTTGTTCTTCTATGTTGAAGCGTTCATCTACAGTAGTCGTTTTTATATTTAGGTTTCCCTCTGTTCTCTCCTATATAGATAGATGAATTTGAAACTCTAAATCCAACATGGTTTGTAGTCGCTCTTGAAACTTGACAAAAAAAAAGTAGTTCTCAGTTTTGTCTCTATGGTTTGTTTCCTCTTCAAGTAGCCCTAAGAAGAGACTGTGGAAAAGCAATTTCATTGATAGGGGTTGCCAAGCTTCTAAGAAATAACAAGTTTCTGAAATACCAGCAAATATTTTTTCACCCAATCTTGATGATACGTGGTGGTAATGATCGGTACACAAATCCCACTTGGCTCACCAGATTTTGTTCTTCTAGGTTGAAGCGTTAGTTTAGAGTAGCAGTTTTTATTTTTAGATTTCCCTTTGTTTTCTCCTATATAGATAGATGAATTTGGAAATCTAAATCAAACATGGTTTGTAGCAGCTCTTTGAAACATGACATAAAAAAGTAGTTCTCAGTTGTGTCTCTATGATTTGTTTCCTCTTCAAGTAGCCCTAAGCAGAGTCTGTGGAAAACCGCTTTCATTGAAAGGGGTTGCCAAGCTTCAAAGGAAGTACGAGTTTCCGAAATACCAGCAAATATTTTTTCACCCAAACTTGATGATACGTGGTGGTAATGATCTGTACACAAATCCCACTTGGCTCACCATATTGTGTTCTTCTAGGTTGAAGCGTTCGTCTACACTAGTCATTTTTATATTTAGGTTTCCCTCTGTTCTCTCCTATATAGATAGATGAATTTGGAACTCTAAATCCAACATGGTTTGTAGTCGCTCTTTGAAACTTGAAAAAAAAAAAGTAGTTCTCAGTTTTGTCTCTATGGTTTTTTTTTTTCTTCATGTAGCCCTAAGCAGAGACTGTGGAAAAGCACTTTCATTAAAAGGGGTTGCCAAGCTTCCAATAAATTACGAGTTTCCGAATACCAGCAAATATTTTTTCACCCAATCTGCATGATACGTGGTGGTAATGACAAGTACACAAATCCCACATGGCTCAAAAAATTTTGTTCTTTTAGGTTGGAGCTTTCGTTTACAGTAGCAGTGTTTATGTTTAGGTTACACTCTGTTCTTTCCTATGTAGATAGATGAATTTGGAACTCTAAATTCAACATGGTTTGTAGTAGCTCTTTGAAAGCTGACAAAAAAAAAAAAAAACTAATTCTCAGTTTTGTCTCTATGATTGGTTTCCTCTTAAAGTAGCCATAAGAAGAGACTGTGGAAAAGCAATTTCATTGAAAGGGGTTGCCAAGCTTCCAAGAAATTACGATTTTCCGAAATACCAGCAAATATTTTTTCACCCAATCTTTATGATACGTGGTGGTAATGATCGGTACACAAATCCCACTTGACTCACAAAATTTTGTTCTTCTAGGTTGAAGCTTTTGCCTTCAGTAGTCCTTTTTATATTTAGGTTTCCCTCTGTTCTCTCCTATATAGATAGATGAATTTGGAACTCTAAATCCAACATGGTTTGTAGTCGCTCTTTGAAACTTGACAAAAAAAAGTAGTTCTCAGTTTTCTCTCTATGGTTTGTTTCCTCTTCAAGTAGCCCTAAGCAGATACTGAAGAAAAGCACTTTCATTGAAAGAGGTTGCCAAGCTTCCAAGAAATAACGACTTTCTGGAATACCAGCAAATATTTTTTCACCCAATCTTGATGATACTTGGTGGTAATGATCGGTATACAAATCCCACTTGACTCACCAAATTTTGTTCTTCTAGGTTGAAGCATTCGTTTACAGTAGTAGTTTATATTTTTACGTTTTCCTCTGTTCTCTCCTATATAGACCGATGAATTTGGAACTCTAAATCCACCAGGATTTGTAGTAGCTCTTTGAAACTTGACAAAATAAAGGAGTTCTCAGTTTTGTCCCCAAGATTTGTTGCTTCTTCACTGAGCCCTAGGCACAGACTGTGGAAAAGCACTTTCATTGAGAGGGGTTGCCAAGCTTCCAAGAAATAACGAGTTTCTGAAATACCAGCAAATATTTTTTCACCCAATCTGGATGATACGTGGTGGTAATGATCGGTACACAATTCCCACTTGGCTCACCAAATTTTGTTCTTCTTGGTTGAAGCTTTCGTTTACAGTAGCAGTTTTTATTTTTAGGTTTCCCTCTGTTCTCTCCTATATAGATAGATGAATTTGGAACTCTAAATCCAACATGGTTTGTAGTAGCTCTTTGAAATTTGACAAAATAAAGGAGTTCTCAGTTTTGTCTCTACGGTTCATATCCTATTCAAGTAGCCCTAAGCAGAGACTGTGGAAAAGCACTTTCATTGAAAGGGGTTGCCAAGCTTCCAAGAAATTACGATCTTCCGAAATACCAGCAAATATTTTTCACCCAATCTGGATAATACGTGGTGGGAATGATCGGTACACAAATCCCACTTGGCTCACCAAATTTTGATCTTCTAGGTTGAAGCGTTCCTTTACAGTAGCAGTTTTTATATTTAGGTTTCACTCTGTTCTCTTCTATATAGATAGATGAATTTGGAAGTCTAAATCCAACATGGTTTGTAGTAGCTCTTTGAAACGTGACAAAATAAAGGAGTTCTCGGTTTTGTCTCTATGTTTTTTTTTCCTCTTCAATAGCCTTAGGCACAGACTTTGAGAAGCACTTTCATTGAGAGGGGTTGCCAAGCTTCAAAGAAATAACGAATTTCCGAAATACCAGCAAATATTTTTTCACCCAATCTTGATGATACTTAGTGGTAATGATCGGTACACAAATCCCACTTGACACACCAAATTTTGGTCTTCTAGTTTCAAGCGTTCGTTTACAGTAGCAGTTTAAATTTTTAGGTTTTCCTCTGTTCTCTCCTATAAAGATCAATGAATTTGGAACTCTAAATCAACCATGATTTGTAGCAGCTCTTTGAAACTTGACAAAATAAAGGAGTTCTCAGTTTTGTCTTCAAGATTTGTTTCCTCTTCACTTAGCCCTACCCACAGACTGTGGTAAAGCACTTTCATTGAGAGGGATTGCCAAGCTTCCACGAAATAACGAGTTTCTGAAACACTAGCAAATATTTTTTCACCCAATCTGGATGATACGTGGTGGTAATGATCAGTGCACAAATCCCACTTGGCTCATGAAATTTTGTTCTTCTAGGTTGAAGCTTTCGTTTACAGTAGCAGTTTTTATTTTTAGGTTTCCCTCTGTTCACTCCTATATAGATAGATGAATTTGGAACTCTAAATCCAACATGGTTTGTAGTAGCTCTTTGAAATTTGACAAAATAAAGGAGTTCTCAGTTTTGTCTCTAAGGTTCGTATCCTATTCAAGTAGCCCTAAGCAGAGATTGTGGAAAAGCACTTTCATTGAAAGGGGTTGCCAAGCTTCCAAGAAATTAAGATTTTCCGAAATACCAGCAAATATTTTTTCACCCAATCTTTATGATACTTGGTGGTAATGATCGGTGCACAAATCCCACTTGACTCACAAAATTTTGTTCTTCTAGGTTGAAGCGTTCGTCTACAGTAGCAGTTTATATTTTTAGCTTTCCCTCTGTTCTCTCCTATATAGACAGATGAATTTGGAATTCTAAATCCAACATGGTTTGTAGTAGCTCTTTGAAAATGACCAAAAAAGGAGTTCTCAGTTTTGTCTCTATTATTTGTTTCCTCTTCAAGTACCCCTAAGCAGAGACTTTGGAAAAGCACCTTCATTGACAGGGGTTGTCAAGCTTCCAAGAAATAAAGAGTTTCTGAAATACCAGCAAACATTTTTTCACCCAATCTTGATCATACGTGGTGGTAATGACAAGTACACAAATCCCACTTTTCTCACCAAATTTTGTTCTTCTAGGTGGAAACGTTCGTTTACAGTTGCAGTTTTTATTTTTGGTTTCACTCTGTTCTCTCCTATATAGATAGATGAATTTGGAACTCTAAATCCAACATGGTTTGTAGTAGCTCTTTGAAACTTGACAAAATAAAGAAGTTCTCAGTTTTATCTCTATGGTTCGTTTCCTGTTCAAGTAGCCCTAAGCAGAGACTGTGGAAAAGCACTTTCATTGAAAGGGGTTGCAAAGCTTCCAAGAAATTCCGAGTTTCCGAAATACCAGCAAATATTTTTTCACCCAATCTTGATGATACGTGGTGCTAATGACAAGTACACAAATCCCACTTGGCTCACCAAATTTTGTTCTTCTATTTTGAAGCGTTCATCTACAGTAGTCGTTTTTATATTTAGGTTTCCATCTGTTCTCTCCAATATAGATAGATGAATTTGGAACTCTAAAACCAACATGGTTTGTAGTAGCTCTTTGAAACTTGACAAAATAAAGGAGTTCTCAGTTTTGTCTCTATGGTTTGTTCCTCTTCAAGTAGCCCTAACGAGAGACTGTGGAAAAGCACTTTCATTGAAAGGGGTTGCCAAGCTTACAAGAAATAACGAGTTTCTGAAACACCAGCAAATATTTTTTCACCCAATCTTGATGATACTTGGTGGTAATGATCGGTACACAAATCCCACTTGGCTCACCAAATTTTGTTCTTCTAGGTTGAAGCGTTCATCTACAGTATCAGTATTTATGTTTAGGTTTCACTCTGTTCTTTTCTATGTAGATAGATGAATTTGGAACTCTAAATCCAACATGGTTTGTAGTAGCTCTTTGAAACCTGACAAAAAAAAGTACTTCTCAGTTTTGTCTCTATGGTTTGTTTTTTCTTCAAGTAGCCCTAAGCAGAGACTGTGGAAAAGCACTGTCATTGAAAGGGGTTGCCAAGCTTCCAAGAAATTACGAGTTTCCGAAATACCAGCAAATATTTTTTCACCCAATCTTGATGATACGTGGTGGTAATGATCGGTCAACAAATCCCACTTGGCTCACAAATTTTGTTCTTCTAGGTTGAAGCGTTCGTCTACAGTAGCAGTTTTTATATTTAGGTTTCCCTCGGTTCTCTCCTATGTAGATAGATGAATTTGGAACTCTAAATCCAACATGGTTTGTAGTAGCTCTTTGAAACTTGACAAAATAAAGGAGTTCTCAGTTTTGTGTCTATGGTTCGTTTCCTCTTCAAGTAGCCCTAGGCACAGACTGTGGAGAAGCACTTTGATTGAGAGGGGTGGCGAATCTTCTAAGAAATAACGATTTTCTGAAATACCAGCAAATATTTTTAACCCAATCTTGATGATACTTGGTGGTAATGATCAGTACACAAATCCCACTTGGCTCACCAAATTTTGTTCTTCTAGGTGGAAGCGTTCTTTGACAGTAGCAGTTTATATTTTAAGGTTTCCCTCTGTTTTCTCCTATATAGATAGATAAATTTGGAACTCTAAATCCAACATGGTTTGTAGTAGCTCTTTGAAACTTGACAAAAAAATGGAGTTCTCAGTTTTGTCTCAATGGTTCGTTTCCTCTTCATGTAGCCCTAAGCAGAGACTGTGGAAAAGCACTTTCATTGAAAGGTGTTGCCAAGCTTCCAAGAAATTACGAGTTTCCGAAATACCAGCAAATATTTTTTGACCAAATCTTGATGATACGTGGTGCTAATGACAAGTACACAAATCCCACTTGGCTCACCAAATTTCGTTCTTCTAGGTTGAAGCGTTCATCTACAGTAGTCGTTTTTATATTTAGGTTTCCCTCTGTTGTCTCCTATATAGATAGATGAATTTGGAACTCTAAATCCAACATGGATTGTAGTCGCACTTTGAAACTTGACAAAAAAAGTACTTCTCAGTTTGTCTCTGTGGTTTGTTTCCTCTTCAAGTAGCACTAAGCAGAGACTGTGGAAAAGCACTTTCATTGAAAGGGGTTGCCAAGCTTCCAAGAAATTACGAGTTTCCGAAATACCAGCAAATATTTTTTCACCCAATCTCGATGATACGTGGTGGTAATGACAAGTACACAAATCCCACTTGACTCACCAAATTTTCTTATTCTAGTTTGAAGCGTTCGTTTACAGTAGCAGTTTATATTTTTAGGTTTCACACTGTTCTCTCCTATATAGATAGATGAATTTGGAACTCTAAATCCAACATGGTTTGCAGAAGCTCTTTGAAACTTGACAAAATAAAGAAGTTCTCAGTTTTGTCTCTATGGTTCATTTCCTCTTCAAGTAGCCCTAAGCAGTGACTGTGGAAAAGCACTTTCATTGAAAAGGGTTGCCAAGCCTCCAAGAAATTACGAGTTTCCGAAATACCAGCAAATATTTTTTGACCCAATCTTGATGATACGTGGTGCTAATGACAAGTACACAAATCCCACTTGACTCACCAAATGTCGTTCTTCTAGGTTGAAGCGTTCATCTACAGTATTCATTTTTATATTTAGGTTTCCCTCTGTTCTCTCCTATATTGATAGATGAATTTGGGACTCTAAATGCAACATGGTTTGTAGTAGCTCCTTGAAACTTGACAAAAAAAAAGTAGTTCTCAGTTTTGTCTCTATGGTTTGTTTCCTCTTCAAGTAGCCTTAAGCAGAGACTGTGGAAAAGCACTTTCATGGAAAGGGATGGCCAAGCTTCCAAGAAATTATGAGTTTCCGAAATACCAGCAAATATTTTTTCACCCAATCTTGATGATACTTGGTGGTAATGATCAGTACACAAATCCCACTTGACTCACCAAATTTTGTTCTTCTAGGTTGAAGCGTTCCTTTACAGTAGCGGTTTTTATTTTTAGGTTTCCCTCTGTTCTCTCGTATATAGATAGATGAATAAGGAACTCTAAATCCAACATGGTTTGTAGTAGCTCTTTGAAACTTGACAAAATAAAAGAGTTCTCAGTTTTGTCTCTATGGTTTGTTTCCGCTTTAAGTAGCCCTAGGCACAGACAGTGGAAAAGCACTTTCATTAAAAGGGGTTTCCAAGCTTCCAATAAATTATGAGTTTCCGAAATACCAGCAAATATTTTTTAACCCAATCTTGATGATACTTGGTGGTAATGACAAGTACACATATCCCACTTGGCTCACCAAATTTTGTTCTTCTAGGTGGAAACTTTCGTTTACAGTTGCAGTTTTTATTTTTGGTTTCACTTTGTTCTCTCCTATACAGATAGATGAATTTGGAACTCTAATTCCAACATGGTTTGTAGTCGCACTTTGAAACTTGACAAAAAAAAAAGTACTTCTCAGTTTGTCTCTATGGTTTGTTTCCTCTTCAAGTAGCATGAAGCAGAGACTGTGGAAAAGCACTGTCATTGAAAGGGGTTGCCAAGCTTCCAAGAAATAACGAGTTTCCGAAATACCAGCAAATATTTTTTCACCCAATCTGGATGATACGTCGTGGTAATGACAAGTACACAAATCCCACTTGACTCACCAAATTTTGTTCTTCTAGGTGGAAGCGTTCGTTTACAATAGCAGTTTATATTTTTAGGTTTCACAGTTTTCTCTCCTATATAGATAGATTAATTTGGAACTCTAAATCCAACATGGTTAGTAGTAGCTCTTTGAAACTTGACAAAATAAAGTAGTTCTCAGTTTTGTCTCTATGGTTTGTTTCCTCTTCAAGTAGCCCTAGGCACAGACTGTGGAAAAGCACTTTCATTTAGACGGGTTGCTAAGCTTCTAAGAAATAACGACTTTCCGATATACGAACAAATATTTTTTTACCCAATCTTGATGATACGTGGTGGTAATTAGAAGTACACAAATCCCACTTGGCTCACCAAATTTTGTTCTTCTAGGTTGAAGTGTTCATCTACAGTAGCAGTTTTTATATTTAGGTTTCCCTCGGTTCTCTCCTATGTAGATAGATGAATTTGGAACTCTAAATCCAACATGGTTTGTAGTAGCCCTTTGAAACTTGACAAAAAAAGTAGTTCTCAGTTTTGTCTCTATGGTTTGTTTTTTCTTCAAGTAGCCCTAGGCACAGACTGTGGAGAAGCACTTTGATTGAAAGGGGTTGCCAAGGTTCCAAGAAATAAAGAGTTTCTGAAATACCAGCAAATATTTTTTCACCCAAACTTGATGATACTTGGTGGTAATGATCAGTCCACAAATCCCACTTGACTCACCAAATTTTGTTCTTCTATGTTGCAGCGTTCGTCTACAGTAGCAGTTTTTATATTTAGGTTTCACTCTGTTCTCTCCTATATAGATATATGAATTCGGAACTCTAAATCCAACATTGTTTGTTGTAGCTCCTTGAAACTTGACAAAATAAAGTAGTTCTTAGTTTTGTCTCTATGGTTTGTTTCCTCTTCAAGTAGCCCTAGGCACAGACTGTGGAAAAGCACTTTCATTGAGAGGGGTGGCGAAGCTTCTAAGAAATAACGAGTTTCTGAAATACCAGCAAATATTTTTTCACCCAATCTTGATGATACTTGGTGGTAATGATCAGTCCACAAATCCCACTTGGCTCACAAAATTTTGTTCTTCTAGGTTGAAGCGTTCATCTACAGTATCAGTTTTTATGTTTAGGTTTCACTCTGTTCTCTTCTATGTAGATAGATGAATTTGGAACTCTAAATCCAACATGGTTTGTGGTAGCCCTTTGAAACCTGACAAAAAAAAGTACTTCTCAGTTTTGTCTCTATGGTTTGTTTTTTCTTCAAGTAGCCCTAAGCAGAGACTGTGGAAAAGCATTTTCATTGAAAGGGGTTGCCAAGCTTCCAAGAAATCACGCGTTTCCGAAATACCAGCAAATATTTTTTCACCCAATCTGGATGATACGTGGTGGTAATGACAAGCACACAAATCCCAATTGGCTCACCAATTTTGTTCTTCTAGGTTGAAGCCTTCGTTTACAGTAGCAGTTTTTATTTTTAGTTTTCCCTCTGTTCTCTCCTATATAGATAGATGACTTTGGAACTCTAAATCAAACATGGTTTGTAGTAGCACTTTGAAGCTTGACAAAAAAAAAAAACAAACTAGTTTTCAGTTTTGTCTCTATGATTTGTTTCCTCTTCAAGTAGGCCTAAGCAGAGACTGTGGAAAAGCACTTTCATTGAAAGGGGTTGCCAAGCTTCCAAGTAATTACGAGTTTCCGAGATACCAGCAAATACTTTTTCACCAAATCTTGATGATATTTGGTGGTAATGATCAGTACACAAATCCCACTTGGCTGACCAAATTTTTTCTTCTAGGTTTAAGCGTTCGTCTACAGTAGCAGTTTTTATATTTAGGTTTCACTCTGTTCTCTCCTATATAGATAGATGAATTTGGAACTCTCAATCCAATATGGTTTGTAGTAGCTCTTTGAAAGTTGACAAAATAAAGTAGTTCTCAGTTTTTTTCACTATGGTTTGTTTCCTCTTCAAGTAGCTCGAGGCACAGACTGTGGAAAAGCACTTTCACTGAGAGGGGTTGTCAAGCTTCCAAGAAATAAGGAGTTTCCGAAATACCAGCAAATATTTTTTTACCCAATCTTGATGATACTTGGTGGTATTGATCAGTACACAAATCCCACTTGGCTCACCAAATTTTGTTCTTCTTGTTTGAAGCGTTCGTTTACAGTAGCAGTTTGTATATTTTGGTTTACCTCTGTTCTCTCCTATATAGATAGATGAATTTGGAACTCTAAATCCAACATGGTTTGTAGTAGCTCTTTGAAAGTTGACAAAATAAAGGTGTTCTCAGTTTTGTCTGTATGGTTTCTTTCCTCTTCAAGTAGCGCTAGGCACAGACTGTTGGAAAGCACTTTCATTGAGAAGGGTTGCCAAGTTTCTAAGAAATAACGAGCTTCCGAAATACCAGCAAATATTATTTCTCCCAATCTTGATGATACTTGGTATAATGATCAGTACACAAATCCCACTTGGCTCCGCAAATTGTGTTCTTCTAGTTTGAAGCGTTCGTGTACAGTACCAGTTTTTATATTTTGATTTTCCTCTGTTCTCTCCTATATAGATAGGTGAATTTGGAACTCTAAATCCAACATGGTTTGTAGTAGCATCTTGAAACATGACAAAAAATGTAGTTCTCAGTTTTGTCTCTATGGTGTGTTTCCTCTTCAAGTAGCCCTAAGCAGAGACTGTGGAAAAGCACTTGCAGTGAAAGGGTTTGCCAAGATTCCAAGAAATTAGGAGTTTCCAAAATACCAGCAAATTTTTTTCACCCAATCTGGAAGATACGTGTTGGCAATGACAAGTACACAAATCCCACTTGGCTCACCAAATTTTGTTCTTCTAGGTAGAAGTGTTCGTCTACAGTAGCAGTTTTTACATTTAGGTTTCACTCTGTTCTCTCCTATACAGATAGATGAATTTGGAACTCTAAATCCAACATGGTTTGTATTACCTCTTTGAAAGTTGACAAAATAAAGGAGTTCTCAGTTTTGTCTCTGTGGTTTGTTTCCTCCTCAAGTAGCCCTAGGCACAGACTGTGGAAAAGCACTTTCATTGAGAGGGGTTGCCAAGCTTCTAAGAAATAACGAGTTTCCGAAATACCAGCAAATATTTTTTCACCAAATCTTGATGATACTTTTTGGTATGATCAGTACACAAATCCCACTGGGCTCACCAAATTTTGTTCTTCTAGGTTGAAGTGTTCGTCTACAGTAGCAGTTTTTACATTTAGGTTTCCCTCTGTTCTTTCCTATAGATATAGATGCATTTGGAACTCTAAATCCAAAATAGTTTGTAGTAGCTCTTTGAAACTTGACAAAAAAAAAGTAGTTCTCACTTTTGTCTGTAGGTGTTGTTCCCTCTTCACGTATCCCTAAGCAGAGACTGTGGAAGAGCACTTTCATTGAAAGGGGTTGCCAGGTTTCCAAGAAATTACGAATTTCCAAAATACCAACAAATATTTTTTCAACCAATTTGGATGAAACGTGGTGGTAATGACAGGTACATAAATCTCACTTGGCTCACCCAATTGTGTTCTTCTAGGTTGAAGCGTTCCTCTACAGTAGCAGTTTGTGTATTTAGGTTTCCCTCTGTTCTCTCCTATATAGATAGATGAATTTGGAACTTTAAATCCAACATGGTGTGAAGCAGCTCTTTGAAACTTGACATAATAAAGGAGTCTCAGTTTTGTCTCTATGGTTTGCTTCCTCTTCAAGTAGCCCTAGGCACAGACTGTAAAAAAGCACTTTCATTGAGAGGGGTTGCCAAGCTTCTTAGAAATAACGAGTTTCCGAATTAGAGCAAATATTTTTTCACCCAATCTTGATGATACTTGGTGGCAATGATTGGTACACAAATCCCACTTGACTCATGAAATTTTGTTGTTCTAGTTTGAAACGTTCTTTTACAGTAGCAGTTTTTATTTGTAGGTTTCCCTGTGTTCTCTGCTATATAGATAGATGAATATGGAACTCTAAATCCAACATGGATTGTAGTAGCTCTTTGAAACTTGACAAAATAAAGGAGTTCTCAGTTTTGTCTCTATGGTTTGTTTCCTCTTCAAGTAGTCCTAAGCAGAGAATGTGGAAATGCACTTTCATTGAGAGGGGTTGCCAAGCCTCTAAGAAATTACGAGTTTCCGAAATACCAGCAAATATTTTTTCACCCAATCTGGATGATACGTGGTGGTAATGACAAGTACACAAATCCCACTTGGCTCACCAAATTTTATTCTTCTAGGTTCAAGCGTTCGTTTACAGTAGATGTTTTTATTTTTAGGTTTCACTCTGTTCTCTCCTATATAGATAGATGAATTTGGAACTCTAAATCCAACATGGTTTGTAGTCGCTCTTGAAACTTGACAAAAAAAAAGTAGTTCTCAGTTTTGTCTCTATGGTTTGTTTCCTCTTCAAGTAGCCCTAAGAAGAGACTGTGGAAAAGCACTTTCATTGATAGGGGTTGCCAAGCTTCTAAGAAATAACAAGTTTCTGAAATACCAGCAAATATTTTTTCACCCAATCTTGATGATACGTGGTGGTAATGATCGGTACACAAATCCCACTTGGCTCACCAGATTTTGTTCTTCTAGGTTGAAGCGTTAGTTTAGAGTAGCTGTTTTTATTTTTAGATTTCCCTTTGTTTTCTCCTATATAGATAGATGAATTTGGAAATCTAAATCAAACATGGTTTGTAGCAGCTCTTTGAAACATGACATAAAAAAGTAGTTCTCAGTTGTGTCTCTATGATTTGTTTCCTCTTCAAGTAGCCCTAAGCAGAGTTTGTGGAAAACCACTTTCATTGAAAGGGGTTGCCAAGCTTCAAAGGAAGTACGAGTTTCTGAAATACCAGCAAATATTTTTTCACCCAATCTTGATGATACGTGGTGGTAATGATCTGTACACAAATCCCACTTGACTCACCAAATTTTGTTCTTCTAGGTTGAAGCGTTCGTCTACAGTAGCAGTTTTTATATTTAGGTTTCCCTCTGTTCTCTTCTATGTAGATAGATGAATTTGGAACTCTAAATGCAACATGGTTTGTAGTAGCTCTTTGAAACTTGACAAAAAAAAGTAGTTCTCAGTTTTGTCTCTATGGTTTGTTTCCTCTTCAAGTAGCCCTAGGCACAGACTGTGGAAAAGCACTTTCATTGAGAGGGGTTGCGAAGCTTCTAAGAAATAACGAGTTTCTGAAATACAAGCAAATATTTTTTCACCCAATCTTGATGATACTTGGTGGTAATGATCAGTACACAAATCGCACTGGGCTCACCAAATTTTGTTCTTCTGTGTTGAAGCGTTCGTCTACAGTAGTCGTTTTTATATTTAGGTTTTCCTCTGTTCTCTCCTATATAGATAGATTAATTTGGACCTCTAAATAAAACATGGTTTATAGTCGCTCTTTGAAACTTGACAAAAAAAAGTAGTTCTCAGTTTTGTCTCTATGGTTTGTTCCTCTTCAAGTAGCCCTAACCAGAGACTGTGGAAAAGCACTTTCTTTGAAAGGGGTTGCCAAGCTTCCAAGAAATAACGAGTTTCTGAAACACCAGCAAATATTTTTTCACCCAATCTTGATGATACTTGGTGGTAATGATCGGTACACAAATCCCACTTGGCTCACCAAATTTTGTTCTTCTAGGTTGAAGCGTTCATCTACAGTATCAGTTTTTATGTTTAGGTTTCACTCTGTTCTCTTCTATGTAGATAGATGAATTTGGAACTCTAAATCCAACATGGTTTGTGGTAGCTCTTTGAAACCTGACAAAAAAAAGTACTTCTCAGTTTTGTCTCTATGGTTTGTTTTTTCTTCAAGTAGCCCTAAGCAGAGACTGTGGAAAAGCACTTTCATTGAAAGGGGTTGCCAAGCTTCCAAGAAATCACGAGTTTCCGAAATACCAGCAAATATTTTTTCACCCAATCTTGATGATACGTGGGGGTAATGACAAGTACACAAATCCCACATGGCTCACCAAATTTTATTCTTCTAGGTTGAAGCGTTTGTTTCAAGTAGCAGTTTTTATTTTTAGGTTTCACTCTGTTCTCTCCTATATAGATAGATGAATTTGGAACTCTAAATCCAACATGGTTTGTAGTATCTCTTTGAAACTTGACAGAAAAAAATTAGTTCTCAGTTTTGTCTCTATGGTTTGTTTCCTCTTCCAGTAGCCTTAAGCAGAGACTGTGCAAAAGCACTTTCATTGAAAGGGGTTGCCAAGCATCCAAGAAATTACGAGTTTCCGAAATACCAGCAAATATTTTTTCACCCAATCTTGATGATACGTGGTGGTAATGATCGGTACACAAATCCCACTTGGCTCACCAAATTTTGTCCTTCTAGGTTGAAGCGTTCATTTACTGTAGCAGTTTTTATATTTAGGTTTTCCTCTGTTCTCTCCTATATAGATAGATGAATTTGGAACTCTAAATCCAACATGGTTTGTAGTAGCTTTTTGAAACTTGACAAAATAAAGGACTTCTCAGTTTTGTCTTTATGGTTGGTTTCGCCTTCAAGTAGCCCTAGGCACAGACTGTGGAAAAGCACTTTAATTGAGAGGGGTTGCCAAGCTTCTAGAAATAACGAGTTTCCGAAATACCAGCAAATATTTTTTCACCCAATCTTGATGATAAGTGGTGGTAATGACAAGTACACAAATCCCACTTGGCTCAACAAATTTTGTTCTTCTATGTTGAATCGTTCGTTTACAATAGCAGTTTTTATTTTTAGGTTTCACTCTGTTCTCTCCTATGTAGATAGATGAATTTGGAACTCAAAATCCAACATGGTTTGTAGTAGCTCTTTGAAACTTGACAAAATAAAGGAGTTCTCAGTTTGTTCTCTATAATTTGTTTACTCTTCAAGGAGCCCAAAGAAGAGACTGTGGAAAAGCACTTTCATTGAAAGAGGTTGCCAAGATTCCAAGAAATAACGAGTTTCCGAAATACCAGCAAATATTTTATCACCCTATCTTGATGATACGTGGTGGTAATGATCAGTACACAAATCCCACTTTGCTCACCAAATTTTGTTCTTCTAGGTTGAAGCGTTAGTCTACAGTAGTCGTTTTTATATTTAGGTTTTCCTCTGTTCTCTCCTTTATAGATAGATTAATCTGGAACTCTAAATAAAACATGGTTTGTAGTCGCTCTTTGGAACTTGACAAAATAAAGGAGTTCTCAGTTTTGTCTCTATGGTTTGTTCCTATTCAAGTAGCCCTAACCAGAGACTGTGGAAAAGCACTTTAATTGAAAGAGGTTGCCAAGCTTCCAAGAAATAACGAGTTTCTGAAACACCAGCAAATATTTTTTCACCCAATCTTGATGATACTTGGTGGTAATGATCGGTACACAAATCCCTCTTGGCTCACCAAATTTTGTTCTTCTAGGTTGAAGCGTTCATCTACAGTATCAGTTTTTACGTTTAGGTTTCGCTCTGTTCTCTCCTATATAGATAGATGAATTTGGAACTCTAAATCCAACATGGTTTGTAGTAGCTCTTTGAAACTTGACAAAATAAAAGAGTTCTCAGTTTTGTCTCTATGGTTTGTTCCTCTTCAAGTAGCCCTAACCAGAGACTGTGGAAAAGCACTTTCATTGAAAGGGGTTGCCAAGCTTCCAAGAAATAACGAGTTTCTGAAACACCAGCAAATATTTTTTCACCCAATCTTGATGATACTTGGTGGTAATGATCGGTACACAAATCCCAGTTGGCTCACCAAATTTTGTTCTTCTAGGTTGAAGCGTTCATCTACAGTATCAGTTTTTATGTTTAGGTTTCACTCTGTTCTCTTCAATGTAGATAGATGAATTTGGAACTCTAAATCCAACATGGTTTGTAGTAGCTCTTTGAAACCTGACAAAAAAAAAGTACTTCTCAGTTTTGTCTCTATGGTTTGTTTTTTCTTCAAGTAGCCCTAAGCAGAGACTGTGGAAAAGCACTTTCATTGAAAGGGGTTGCCAAGCTTCCAAGAAATTACGAGTTTCCGAATACCAGCAAATATTTTTTCACCGAATCTTGATGATACTTGGTGGTAATGATCGGTACACAAATCCCACATGGCTCACCAAATTTTATTCTTCTAGGTTGAACCGTTCGTTTACAGTAGCAGTTTTTATTTTAGGTTTCCCTCTGTTCTCTCATATATAGATAGATGAATTTGGAACTCTTAATCCAACATGGTTTGTAGTAGCACTTTGAAACTTGACAAAAATAAAGTAGTTCTCAGTTTTGTATCTCTGGTTTGTTTTTTCTTCAAGTAGCCCTAAGCAGAGACTGTGGAAAAGCACTTTCATTAAAAGGGGTTGCCAAGCTTCCAATAAATTACGAGTTTCCGAAATACCAGCAGATATTTTTTCACCCAATCTTGATGATACGTGGTCGTAATGACAAGTACACAAATCCCACATGGCTCACCAAATTTTGTTCTTCTAGGTGGAAGCGTTCGTTTACAGATGCAGTTTTTATTTTTGGTTTCACTCTGTTCTCTCCAAATAGATAGATGAATTTGGAACTCTAAATCCAACATGGTTTGTAGTAGCTCTTTGAAACTTGACAAAATAAAGGACTTCTTACTTTTGTCTCTATGGTTGTTTCCTCTTCAAGTAGCCCTAGGCACAGACTGTGGAAAAGCACTTTCATTGAGAGGGGTTGCCAAGCCTCTAAGAAATAACGAGTTTCCGAAATACCAGCAAATATTTTTTCACCGAGTCTTGATTATACTTGGTGGTAATGATCAGTACACAAATCCCACTTGGTCACCAAATTTTGTTCTTCTAGGTAGAAGCATTCGTCTACAGTAGTCATTTTTATATTTAGGTTTGACTCTGTTCTCTCCTATATAGATAGATGAATTTGGAACTCTAAATCCAACATGGTTTATAGTCGCTCTTTGAAACATGACAAAAAAAAGTAGTTCTCAGTTTTGTCTCTATGGTTTGTTTCCTCTTCAAGTAGCTCTAAGCAGAGACTGTGGAAAAGCACTTTCATTGAAAGGGCTTGCCAAGCTTCCAAAAAATAACGAGTTCCCGAAATACCAGCAAATATTTTGTCACCCAGTCTTGATGATACTTGGTGGTAATGATCAGTACACAAATCCCACTTGGCTCACCAAATTTTGTTCTTCTAGGTTGAAGCGTTCGTCTACAGTAGTCGTTTTTATATCTAGGTTTCCCTCTGTTCTCTCCTATATAGATAGATGAATTTGGAACTCTAAATCCAACATGGTTTGTAGTAGCTCTTTGAAACTTGACAAAATAAAGGACTTCTCAGTTTTGTCTCTATGGTTGTTTCCTCTTCAAGTAGCCCTAGGCACAGACTGTTGAAAAGCACTTTCATTGAGGGGGTTGCAAACTTCTAAGAAATAACGAGTTTCCGAAATACCTTCAAATATTTTTTCACCCAGTCTTGATGATACGTGATGGTAATGACAAGTACACAAATCCCACTTGGTCACCAAATTGTGTTCTTCTAGGTTGAAGGGTTCGTCTACAGTAGTCGTTTTTATATTTAGGTTTCCCTCTGTTCTCTCCTATATAGATAGATGAATTTGGAACTCTAAATCCAACATGGTTTATAGTCGCTCTTTGAAACATGACAAAAAAAAGTAGTTCTCAGTTTTGTCTCTATGGTTTGTTTCCTCTTCATGTAGCCCTAAGCAGAGACTGTTGAAAAGCACTTTCATTGAAAGGGGTTGCCAAGCTTCCAAAAAATAACGAGTTCCCTAAATACCCGCAAATATTTTTTCACCCAATCTTGATGATATTGGTAGTAATGATCGGTACATAAATCCCACTTGACTCACCAAATTTTGTACTTCTAGGTTGAAGCTTTCTTTTACAGTAGCAGTTTATATTTTTAGGTTTCCCCCGGTTTTCTCCTATATAGATAGATGAATTTGGAACTCTAAATCCAACATGGTTTGTAGCAGCTCTTTGAAACTTGAGAAAATAAAGGAATTCTAAGTTTTGTCTCTAATATTTGTTTCCTCTTCAAGTAGCCCTAATAGAAACTGTGGAAAAGCACTTTCATTGAAAGGGGTTGCCAAGCTTCCAAGAAATTACGAGTTTCCGAACAACCAGCAAATATTTTTTCACCCAATCTTGATGATACATGGTGGTAATGATCGGTACAAAAATCCCACTTGGCTCACCAAATTTTGTTCTTCTAGGTTGAAGGGTTCGTTTACAGTAGCAGTTTTTATTTTTAGGTTTCCCTCTGTTCTCTCCTATATAGATAGATGAATTTGGAACTCTTAATCCAACATGGTTTGTAGTAGCTCTTTGAAACTTGACAAAATAAAGGATTTCTCACTTTTGTCTCTACGATTTGTTTCCTTTTGAAGTAGCCCTAGGCACAGACTGTGGAAAAGCACTTTCATTGAGAGGGGTTGCCAAGCTTCTAAGAAATAACGATTTTCCAAAATCCAGCAAATATTTTTTCACCCAATCTTGATGATGCTTGGTGGTAATGATCAGTCCACAAATCCCAGTTGGCTCACCAAATTTTTTTCTTCTAGGTTGAAGTGTTCGTCTACAGTAGCAGTTTTTATGTTTAAGATTCACTCTGTTCTCTCCTATGTAGATAGATAAATTTGGAACTCTAAATCCAACAAGGTTTGTAGTTGCTCTTTGAAACTTGACATAATAATGGAGTTCTCAGGTTTGTCTCTATAATTTGTTTAATCTTCAAGTAGCCCTAAGCAGAGACTGTGGAAAAGCACTTTCATTGAAAGGGTTAGCCAAGCTTCCAAGAAATTAGGAGTTTCGGAAATACCAGCAAATATTTTTTCACCCAATCTGGATGATACGTGGTCGTAATGACAAGGACACAAATCAAACTTGGCCCACCAAATTTAGTTCTTCTAGGTTGAAGCATTCGTTTACAGTTGCAGTTTTTATTTTTGGTTTCACTCTGTTCTCTACTATATAGATAGATGAAATTGGAACTCTAAATCCAACATGGTTTGTAGTAGCTCTTTGAAACTTGACAAAATAAAGGAGTTCTCAGTTTTGTCTCTATGGTTTGTTTCCTCTTCAAGTAGTGCTAGGCACAGACTTGGAAAAGCACATTCATTGAGAGGGGTTGCCAACCTTCTAAGAAATAACGAGTTTCTGAAATACCAGCAAATATTTTTTCACCCAATCTTGATGATACTTGGTGGTAATGATCAGGAAACAAATCCCACTTGTCTCACCAAATTTTGTTCTTCTAGGTTGAAGCGTTCGTCTACAGTAGTCGTTTTTTTATTTAGGTTTCCCTCTGTTCTCTCCTATATAGATAGATGAATTTGGAACTCTAAATCCAACATGGTTTGTAGTAGCTTTTTGAAACTTGACAAAATAAAGGACTTCTCAGTTTTGTCTTTATGGTTGGTTTCGCCTTCAAGTAGCCCTAGGCACAGACTGTGGAAAAGCACTTTAATTGAGAGGGGTTGCCAAGCTTCTAGAAATCACGAGTTTCCGAAATACCAGCAAATATTTTTTCACCCAATCTTGATGATAAGTGGTGGTAATGACAAGTACACAAATCCCACTTGGCTCAACAAATTTTGTTCTTCTATGTTGAAGCGTTCGTTTACAATAGCAGTTTTTATTTTTAGGTTTCACTCTGTTCTCTCCTATGTAGATAGATGAATTTGGAACTCAAAATCCAACATGGTTTGTAGTAGCTCTTTGAAACTTGACAAAATAAAGGAGTTCTCAGTTTGTTCTCTATAATTTGTTTACTCTTCAAGGAGCCCAAAGAAGAGACTGTGGAAAAGCACTTTCATTGAAAGAGGTTGCCAAGATTCCAAGAAATAACGAGTTTCCGAAATACCAGCAAATATTTTATCACCCTATCTTGATGATACGTGGTGGTAATGATCAGTACACAAATCCCACTTTGCTCACCAAATTTTGTTCTTCTAGGTTGAAGCGTTAGTCTACAGTAGTCGTTTTTATATTTAGGTTTTCCTCTGTTCTCTCCTTTATAGATAGATTAATCTGGAACTCTAAATAAAACATGGTTTGTAGTCGCTCTTTGGAACTTGACAAAATAAAGGAGTTCTCAGTTTTTTCTCTATGGTTTGTTCCTCTTCAAGTAGCCCTAACCAGAGACTGTGGAAAAGCACTTTAATTGAAAGAGGTTGCCAAGCTTCCAAGAAATAACGAGTTTCTGAAACACCAGCAAATATTTTTTCACCCAATCTTGATGATACTTGGTGGTAATGATCGGTACACAAATCCCTCTTGGCTCACCAAATTTTGTTCTTCTAGGTTGAAGCGTTCATCTACAGTATCAGTTTTTACGTTTAGGTTTCGCTCTGTTCTCTCCTATATAGATAGATGAATTTGGAACTCTAAATCCAACATGGTTTGTAGTAGCTCTTTGAAACTTGACAAAATAAAAGAGTTCTCAGTTTTGTCTCTATGGTTTGTTCCTCTTCAAGTAGCCCTAACCAGAGACTGTGGAAAAGCACTTTCATTGAAAGGGGTTGCCAAGCTTCCAAGAAATAACGAGTTTCTGAAACACCAGCAAATATTTTTTCACCCAATCTTGATGATACTTGGTGGTAATGATCGGTACACAAATCCCAGTTGGCTCACCAAATTTTGTTCTTCTAGGTTGAAGCGTTCATCTACAGTATCAGTTTTTATGTTTAGGTTTCACTCTGTTCTCTTCTATGTAGATAGATGAATTTGGAACTCTAAATCCAACATGGTTTGTAGTAGCTCTTTGAAACCTGACAAAAAAAAGTACTTCTCAGTTTTGTCTCTATGGTTTGTTTTTTCTTCAAGTAGCCCTAAGCAGAGACTGTGGAAAAGCACTTTCATTGAAAGGGGTTGCCAAGCTTCCAAGAAATTACGAGTTTCCGAAATACCAGCAAATATTTTTTCACCCAATCTTGATGATACTTGGTGGTAATGATCGGTACACAAATCCCACATGGCTCACCAAATTTTATTCTTCTAGGTTGAACCGTTCGTTTACAGTAGCAGTTTTTATTTTAGGTTTCCCTCTGTTCTCTCATATATAGATAGATGAATTTGGAACTCTTAATCCAACATGGTTTGTAGTAGCACTTTGAAACTTGACAAAAAAAAGTAGTTCTCAGTTTTGTCTCTCTGGTTTGTTTTTTCTTCAAGTAGCCCTAAGCAGAGACTGTGGAAAAGCACTTTCATTAAAAGGGGTTGCCAAGCTTCCAATAAATTACGAGTTTCCGAAATACCAGCAGATATTTTTTCACCCAATCTTGATGATACGTGGTCGTAATGACAAGTACACAAATCCCACATGGCTCACCAAATTTTGTTCTTCTAGGTGGAAGCGTTCGTTTACAGATGCAGTTTTTATTTTTGGTTTCACTCTGTTCTCTCCAAATAGATAGATGAATTTGGAACTCTAAATCCAACATGGTTTGTAGTAGCTCTTTGAAACTTGACAAAATAAAGGACTTCTTACTTTTGTCTCTATGGTTGTTTCCTCTTCAAGTAGCCCTAGGCACAGACTGTGGAAAAGCACTTTCATTGAGAGGGGTTGCCAAGCCTCTAAGAAATAACGAGTTTCCGAAATACCAGCAAATATTTTTTCACCGAGTCTTGATGATACTTGGTGGTAATGATCAGTACACAAATCCCACTTGGTCACCAAATTTTGTTCTTCTAGGTAGAAGCATTCGTCTACAGTAGTCATTTTTATATTTAGGTTTGACTCTGTTCTCTCCTATATAGATAGATGAATTTGGAACTCTAAATCCAACATGGTTTATAGTCGCTCTTTGAAACATGACAAAAAAAAGTAGTTCTCAGTTTTGTCTCTATGGTTTGTTTCCTCTTCAAGTAGCTCTAAGCAGAGACTGTGGAAAAGCACTTTCATTGAAAGGGGTTGCCAAGCTTCCAAAAAATAACGAGTTCCCGAAATACCAGCAAATATTTTGTCACCCAGTCTTGATGATACTTGGTGGTAATGATCAGTACACAAATCCCACTTGGCTCACCAAATTTTGTTCTTCTAGGTTGAAGCGTTCGTCTACAGTAGTCGTTTTTATATCTAGGTTTCCCTCTGTTCTCTCCTATATAGATAGATGAATTTGGAACTCTAAATCCAACATGGTTTGTAGTAGCTCTTTGAAACTTGACAAAATAAAGGACTTCTCAGTTTTGTCTCTATGGTTGTTTCCTCTTCAAGTAGCCCTAGGCACAGACTGTTGAAAAGCACTTTCATTGAGGGGGTTGCAAACTTCTAAGAAATAACGAGTTTCCGAAATACCTTCAAATATTTTTTCACCCAGTCTTGATGATACGTGATGGTAATGACAAGTACACAAATCCCACTTGGTCACCAAATTGTGTTCTTCTAGGTTGAAGGGTTCGTCTACAGTAGTCGTTTTTATATTTAGGTTTCCCTCTGTTCTCTCCTATATAGATAGATGAATTTGGAACTCTAAATCCAACATGGTTTATAGTCGCTCTTTGAAACATGACAAAAAAAAGTAGTTCTCAGTTTTGTCTCTATGGTTTGTTTCCTCTTCAAGTAGCCCTAAGCAGAGACTGTTGAAAAGCACTTTCATTGAAAGGGGTTGCCAAGCTTCCAAAAAATAACGAGTTCCCTAAATACCCGCAAATATTTTTTCACCCAATCTTGATGATATTGGTAGTAATGATCGGTACATAAATCCCACTTGACTCACCAAATTTTGTACTTCTAGGTTGAAGCTTTCTTTTACAGTAGCAGTTTATATTTTTAGGTTTCCCCCGGTTTTCTCCTATATAGATAGATGAATTTGGAACTCTAAATCCAACATGGTTTGTAGCAGCTCTTTGAAACTTGAGAAAATAAAGGAATTCTAAGTTTTGTCTCTAATATTTGTTTCCTCTTCAAGTAGCCCTAATAGAAACTGTGGAAAAGCACTTTCATTGAAAGGGGTTGCCAAGCTTCCAAGAAATTACGAGTTTCCGAACAACCAGCAAATATTTTTTCACCCAATCTTGATGATACATGGTGGTAATGATCGGTACAAAAATCCCACTTGGCTCACCAAATTTTGTTCTTCTAGGTTGAAGGGTTCGTTTACAGTAGCAGTTTTTATTTTTAGGTTTCCCTCTGTTCTCTCCTATATAGATAGATGAATTTGGAACTCTTAATCCAACATGGTTTGTAGTAGCTCTTTGAAACTTGACAAAATAAAGGATTTCTCACTTTTGTCTCTACGATTTGTTTCCTTTTGAAGTAGCCCTAGGCACAGACTGTGGAAAAGCACTTTCATTGAGAGGGGTTGCCAAGCTTCTAAGAAATAACGATTTTCCAAAATCCAGCAAATATTTTTTCACCCAATCTTGATGATGCTTGGTGGTAATGATCAGTCCACAAATCCCAGTTGGCTCACCAAATTTTTTTCTTCTAGGTTGAAGTGTTCGTCTACAGTAGCAGTTTTTATGTTTAAGATTCACTCTGTTCTCTCCTATGTAGATAGATAAATTTGGAACTCTAAATCCAACAAGGTTTGTAGTTGCTCTTTGAAACTTGACATAATAATGGAGTTCTCAGGTTTGTCTCTATAATTTGTTTAATCTTCAAGTAGCCCTAAGCAGAGACTGTGGAAAAGCACTTTCATTGAAAGGGTTAGCCAAGCTTCCAAGAAATTAGGAGTTTCGGAAATACCAGCAAATATTTTTTCACCCAATCTGGATGATACGTGGTCGTAATGACAAGGACACAAATCAAACTTGGCCCACCAAATTTAGTTCTTCTAGGTTGAAGCATTCGTTTACAGTTGCAGTTTTTATTTTTGGTTTCACTCTGTTCTCTACTATATAGATAGATGAAATTGGAACTCTAAATCCAACATGGTTTGTAGTAGCTCTTTGAAACTTGACAAAATAAAGGAGTTCTCAGTTTTGTCTCTATGGTTTGTTTCCTCTTCAAGTAGCGCTAGGCACAGACTTGGAAAAGCACATTCATTGAGAGGGGTTGCCAACCTTCTAAGAAATAACGAGTTTCTGAAATACCAGCAAATATTTTTTCACCCAATCTTGATGATACTTGGTGGTAATGATCAGGAAACAAATCCCACTTGTCTCACCAAATTTTGTTCTTCTAGGTTGAAGCGTTCATCTACAGTAGTCGTTTTTTTATTTAGGTTTCCCTCTGTTCTCTCCTATATAGATAGATGAATTTGGAACTCTAAATCCAACATGGTTTGTAGTAGCTTTTTGAAACTTGACAAAATAAAGGACTTCTCAGTTTTGTCTTTATGATTGGTTTCGCCTTCAAGTAGCCCTAGGCACAGACTGTGGAAAAGCACTTTAATTGAGAGGGGTTGCCAAGCTTCTAGAAATAACGAGTTTCCGAAATACCAGCAAATATTTTTTCACCCAATCTTGATGATAAGTGGTGGTAATGACAAGTACACAAATCCCACTTGGCTCAACAAATTTTGTTCTTCTATGTTGAAGCGTTCGTTTACAATAGCAGTTTTTATTTTTAGGTTTCACTCTGTTCTCTCCTATGTAGATAGATGAATTTGGAACTCAAAATCCAACATGGTTTGTAGTAGCTCTTTGAAACTTGACAAAATAAAGGAGTTCTCAGTTTGTTCTCTATAATTTGTTTACTCTTCAAGGAGCCCAAAGAAGAGACTGTGGAAAAGCACTTTCATTGAAAGAGGTTGCCAAGATTCCAAGAAATAACGAGTTTCCGAAATACCAGCAAATATTTTATCACCCTATCTTGATGATACGTGGTGGTAATGATCAGTACACAAATCCCACTTTGCTCACCAAATTTTGTTCTTCTAGGTTGAAGCGTTAGTCTACAGTTTTCGTTTTTATATTTAGGTTTTCCTCTGTTCTCTCCTTTATAGATAGATTAATCTGGAACTCTAAATAAAACATGGTTTGTAGTCGCTCTTTGGAACTTGACAAAATAAAGGAGTTCTCAGTTTTTTCTCTATGGTTTGTTCCTCTTCAAGTAGCCCTAAAAAGAGACTGTGGAAAAGCACTTTAATTGAAAGAGGTTGCCAAGCTTCCAAGAAATAACGAGTTTCTGAAACACCAGCAAATATTTTTTCACCCAATCTTGATGATACTTGGTGGTAATGATCGGTACACAAATCCCTCTTGGCTCACCAAATTTTGTTCTTCTAGGTTGAAGCGTTCATCTACAGTATCAGTTTTTACGTTTAGGTTTCGCTCTGTTCTCTCCTATATAGATAGATGAATTTGGAACTCTAAATCCAACATGGTTTGTAGTAGCTCTTTGAAACTTGACAAAATAAAAGAGTTCTCAGTTTTGTCTCTATGGTTTGTTCCTCTTCAAGTAGCCCTAACCAGAGACTGTGGAAAAGCACTTTCATTGAAAGGGGTTGCCAAGCTTCCAAGAAATAACGAGTTTCTGAAACACCAGCAAATATTTTTTCACCCAATCTTGATGATACTTGGTGGTAATGATCGGTACACAAATCCCAGTTGGCTCACCAAATTTTGTTCTTCTAGGTTGAAGCGTTCATCTACAGTATCAGTTTTTATGTTTAGGTTTCACTCTGTTCTCTTCTATGTAGATAGATGAATTTGGAACTCTAAATCCAACATGGTTTGTAGTAGCTCTTTGAAACCTGACAAAAAAAAGTACTTCTCAGTTTTGTCTCTATGGTTTGTTTTTTCTTCAAGTAGCCCTAAGCAGAGACTGTGGAAAAGCACTTTCATTGAAAGGGGTTGCCAAGCTTCCAAGAAATTACGAGTTTCCGAAATACCAGCAAATATTTTTTCACCCAATCTTGATGATACTTGGTGGTAATGATCGGTACACAAATCCCACATGGCTCACCAAATTTTATTCTTCTAGGTTGAACCGTTCGTTTACAGTAGCAGTTTTTATTTTAGGTTTCCCTCTGTTCTCTCATATATAGATAGATGAATTTGGAACTCTTAATCCAACATGGTTTGTAGTAGCACTTTGAAACTTGACAAAAAAAAGTAGTTCTCAGTTTTGTCTCTCTGGTTTGTTTTTTCTTCAAGTAGCCCTAAGCAGAGACTGTGGAAAAGCACTTTCATTAAAAGGGGTTGCCAAGCTTCCAATAAATTACGAGTTTCCGAAATACCAGCAGATATTTTTTCACCCAATCTTGATGATACGTGGTCGTAATGACAAGTACACAAATCCCACATGGCTCACCAAATTTTGTTCTTCTAGGTGGAAGCGTTCGTTTACAGATGCAGTTTTTATTTTTGGTTTCACTCTGTTCTCTCCAAATAGATAGATGAATTTGGAACTCTAAATCCAACATGGTTTGTAGTAGCTCTTTGAAACTTGACAAAATAAAGGACTTCTTACTTTTGTCTCTATGGTTGTTTCCTCTTCAAGTAGCCCTAGGCACAGACTGTGGAAAAGCACTTTCATTGAGAGGGGTTGCCAAGCCTCTAAGAAATAACGAGTTTCCGAAATACCAGCAAATATTTTTTCACCGAGTCTTGATGATACTTGGTGGTAATGATCAGTACACAAATCCCACTTGGTCACCAAATTTTGTTCTTCTAGGTAGAAGCATTCGTCTACAGTAGTCATTTTTATATTTAGGTTTGACTCTGTTCTCTCCTATATAGATAGATGAATTTGGAACTCTAAATCCAACATGGTTTATAGTCGCTCTTTGAAACATGACAAAAAAAAGTAGTTCTCAGTTTTGTCTCTATGGTTTGTTTCCTCTTCAAGTAGCTCTAAGCAGAGACTGTGGAAAAGCACTTTCATTGAAAGGGGTTGCCAAGCTTCCAAAAAATAACGAGTTCCCGAAATACCAGCAAATATTTTGTCACCCAGTCTTGATGATACTTGGTGGTAATGATCAGTACACAAATCCCACTTGGCTCACCAAATTTTGTTCTTCTAGGTTGAAGCGTTCGTCTACAGTAGTCGTTTTTATATCTAGGTTTCCCTCTGTTCTCTCCTATATAGATAGATGAATTTGGAACTCTAAATCCAACATGGTTTGTAGTAGCTCTTTGAAACTTGACAAAATAAAGGACTTCTCAGTTTTGTCTCTATGGTTGTTTCCTCTTCAAGTAGCCCTAGGCACAGACTGTTGAAAAGCACTTTCATTGAGGGGGTTGCAAACTTCTAAGAAATAACGAGTTTCCGAAATACCTTCAAATATTTTTTCACCCAGTCTTGATGATACGTGATGGTAATGACAAGTACACAAATCCCACTTGGTCACCAAATTGTGTTCTTCTAGGTTGAAGGGTTCGTCTACAGTAGTCGTTTTTATATTTAGGTTTCCCTCTGTTCTCTCCTATATAGATAGATGAATTTGGAACTCTAAATCCAACATGGTTTATAGTCGCTCTTTGAAACATGACAAAAAAAAGTAGTTCTCAGTTTTGTCTCTATGGTTTGTTTCCTCTTCAAGTAGCCCTAAGCAGAGACTGTTGAAAAGCACTTTCATTGAAAGGGGTTGCCAAGCTTCCAAAAAATAACGAGTTCCCTAAATACCCGCAAATATTTTTTCACCCAATCTTGATGATATTGGTAGTAATGATCGGTACATAAATCCCACTTGACTCACCAAATTTTGTACTTCTAGGTTGAAGCTTTCTTTTACAGTAGCAGTTTATATTTTTAGGTTTCCCCCGGTTTTCTCCTATATAGATAGATGAATTTGGAACTCTAAATCCAACATGGTTTGTAGCAGCTCTTTGAAACTTGAGAAAATAAAGGAATTCTAAGTTTTGTCTCTAATATTTGTTTCCTCTTCAAGTAGCCCTAATAGAAACTGTGGAAAAGCACTTTCATTGAAAGGGGTTGCCAAGCTTCCAAGAAATTACGAGTTTCCGAACAACCAGCAAATATTTTTTCACCCAATCTTGATGATACATGGTGGTAATGATCGGTACAAAAATCCCACTTGGCTCACCAAATTTTGTTCTTCTAGGTTGAAGGGTTCGTTTACAGTAGCAGTTTTTATTTTTAGGTTTCCCTCTGTTCTCTCCTATATAGATAGATGAATTTGGAACTCTTAATCCAACATGGTTTGTAGTAGCTCTTTGAAACTTGACAAAATAAAGGATTTCTCACTTTTGTCTCTACGATTTGTTTCCTTTTGAAGTAGCCCTAGGCACAGACTGTGGAAAAGCACTTTCATTGAGAGGGGTTGCCAAGCTTCTAAGAAATAACGATTTTCCAAAATCCAGCAAATATTTTTTCACCCAATCTTGATGATGCTTGGTGGTAATGATCAGTCCACAAATCCCAGTTGGCTCACCAAATTTTTTTCTTCTAGGTTGAAGTGTTCGTCTACAGTAGCAGTTTTTATGTTTAAGATTCACTCTGTTCTCTCCTATGTAGATAGATAAATTTGGAACTCTAAATCCAACAAGGTTTGTAGTTGCTCTTTGAAACTTGACATAATAATGGAGTTCTCAGGTTTGTCTCTATAATTTGTTTAATCTTCAAGTAGCCCTAAGCAGAGACTGTGGAAAAGCACTTTCATTGAAAGGGTTAGCCAAGCTTCCAAGAAATTAGGAGTTTCGGAAATACCAGCAAATATTTTTTCACCCAATCTGGATGATACGTGGTCGTAATGACAAGGACACAAATCAAACTTGGCCCACCAAATTTAGTTCTTCTAGGTTGAAGCATTCGTTTACAGTTGCAGTTTTTATTTTTGGTTTCACTCTGTTCTCTACTATATAGATAGATGAAATTGGAACTCTAAATCCAACATGGTTTGTAGTAGCTCTTTGAAACTTGACAAAATAAAGGAGTTCTCAGTTTTGTCTCTATGGTTTGTTTCCTCTTCAAGTAGCGCTAGGCACAGACTTGGAAAAGCACATTCATTGAGAGGGGTTGCCAACCTTCTAAGAAATAACGAGTTTCTGAAATACCAGCAAATATTTTTTCACCCAATCTTGATGATACTTGGTGGTAATGATCAGGAAACAAATCCCACTTGTCTCACCAAATTTTGTTCTTCTAGGTTGAAGCGTTCGTCTACAGTAGTCGTTTTTTTATTTAGGTTTCCCTCTGTTCTCTCCTATATAGATAGATGAATTTGGAACTCTAAATCCAACATGGTTTGTAGTAGCTTTTTGAAACTTGACAAAATAAAGGACTTCTCAGTTTTGTCTTTATGGTTGGTTTCGCCTTCAAGTAGCCCTAGGCACAGACTGTGGAAAAGCACTTTAATTGAGAGGGGTTGCCAAGCTTCTAGAAATAACGAGTTTCCGAAATACCAGCAAATATTTTTTCACCCAATCTTGATGATAAGTGGTGGTAATGACAAGTACACAAATCCCACTTGGCTCAACAAATTTTGTTCTTCTATGTTGAAGCGTTCGTTTACAATAGCAGTTTTTATTTTTAGGTTTCACTCTGTTCTCTCCTATGTAGATAGATGAATTTGGAACTCAAAATCCAACATGGTTTGTAGTAGCTCTTTGAAACTTGACAAAATAAAGGAGTTCTCAGTTTGTTCTCTATAATTTGTTTACTCTTCAAGGAGCCCAAAGAAGAGACTGTGGAAAAGCACTTTCATTGAAAGAGGTTGCCAAGATTCCAAGAAATAACGAGTTTCCGAAATACCAGCAAATATTTTATCACCCTATCTTGATGATACGTGGTGGTAATGATCAGTACACAAATCCCACTTTGCTCACCAAATTTTGTTCTTCTAGGTTGAAGCGTTAGTCTACAGTAGTCGTTTTTATATTTAGGTTTTCCTCTGTTCTCTCCTTTATAGATAGATTAATATGGAACTCTAAATAAAACATGGTTTGTAGTCGCTCTTTGGAACTTGACAAAATAAAGGAGTTCTCAGTTTTTTCTCTATGGTTTGTTCCTCTTCAAGTAGCCCTAACCAGAGACTGTGGAAAAGCACTTTAATTGAAAGAGGTTGCCAAGCTTCCAAGAAATAACGAGTTTCTGAAACACCAGCAAATATTTTTTCACCCAATCTTGATGATACTTGGTGGTAATGATCGGTACACAAATCCCTCTTGGCTCACCAAATTTTGTTCTTCTAGGTTGAAGCGTTCATCTACAGTATCAGTTTTTATGTTTAGGTTTCACTCTGTTCTCTCCTATATAGATAGATGAATTTGGAACTCTAAATCCAACATGGTTTGTAGTAGATCTTTGAAACTTGACAAAATAAAAGAGTTCTCAGTTTTGTCTCTATGGTTTGTTCCTCTTCAAGTAGGCCTAACCAGAGACTGGGGAAAAGCACTTTCATTGAAAGGGGTTGCCAAGCTTCCAAGAAATAACGAGTTTCTGAAACACCAGCAAATATTTTTTCACCCAAACTTGATGATACTTGGTGGTAATGATCGGTACACAAATCCCAGTTGGCTCACCAAATTTTGTTCTTCTAGGTTGAAGCGTTCATCTACAGTATCAGTTTTTATGTTTAGGTTTCACTCTGTTCTCTTCTATGTAGATAGATGAATTTGGAACTCTAAATCCAACATGGTTTGTAGTAGCTCTTTGAAACCTGACAAAAAAAGTACTTCTCAGTTTTGTCTCTATGGTTTGTTTTTTCTTCAAGTAGCCCTAAGCAGAGACTGTGGAAAAGCACTTTCATTGAAAGGGGTTGCCAAGCTTCCAAGAAATTACGAGTTTCCGAAATACCAGCAAATATTTTTTCACCCAATCTTGATGATACTTGGTGGTAATGATCGGTACACAAATCCCACATTGCTCACCAAATTTTATTCTTCTAGGTTGAACCGTTCGTTTACAGTAGCAGTTTTTATTTTAGGTTTCCCTCTGTTCTCTCATATATAGATAGATGAATTTGGAACTCTTAATCCAACATGGTTTGTAGTAGCACTTTGAAACTTGACAAAAAAAAGTAGTTCTCAGTTTTGTCTCTCTGGTTTGTTTTTTCTTCAAGTAGCCCTAAGCAGAGACTGTGGAAAAGCACTTTCATTAAAAGGGGTTGCCAAGCTTCCAATAAATTACGAGTTTCCGAAATACCAGCAGATATTTTTTCACCCAATCTTGATGATACGTGGTCGTAATGACAAGTACACAAATCCCACATGGCTCACCAAATTTTGTTCTTCTAGGTGGAAGCGTTCGTTTACAGATGCAGTTTTTATTTTTGGTTTCCCTCTGTTCTCTCCAAATAGATAGATGAATTTGGAACTCTAAATCCAACATGGTTTGTAGTAGCTCTTTGAAACTTGACAAAATAAAGGACTTCTTACTTTTGTCTCTATGGTTGTTTCCTCTTCAAGTAGCCCTAGGCACAGACTGTGGAAAAGCACTTTCATTGAGAGGGGTTGCCAAGCTTCTAAGAAATAACGAGTTTCCGAAATACCAGCAAATATTTTTTCACCGAGTCTTGATGATACTTGGTGGTAATGATCAGTACACAAATCCCACTTGGTCACCAAATTTTGTTCTTCTAGGTAGAAGCGTTCGTCTACAGTAGTCATTTTTATATTTAGGTTTGACTCTGTTCTCTCCTATATAGATAGATGAATTTGGAACTCTAAATCCAACATGGTTTATAGTCGCTCTTTGAAACATGACAAAAAAAAGTAGTTCTCAGTTTTGTCTCTATGGTTGTTTCCTCTTCAAGTAGCCCTAGGCACAGACTGTGGAAAAGCACTTTCATTGAGAGGGGTTGCCAAGCTTCTAAGAAATAACGAGTTTCCGAAATACCAGCAAATATTTTTTCACCGAGTCTTGATGATACTTGGTGGTAATGATCAGTACACAAATCCCACTTGGTCACCAAATTTTGTTCTTCTAGGTAGAAGCGTTCGTCTACAGTAGTCATTTTTATATTTAGGTTTGACTCTGTTCTCTCCTATATAGATAGATGAATTTGGAACTCTAAATCCAACATGGTTTATAGTCGCTCTTTGAAACATGACAAAAAAAAGTAGTTCTCAGTTTTGTCTCTATGGTTTGTTTCCTCTTCAAGTAGCTCTAAGCAGAGACTGTGGAAAAGCACTTTCATTGAAAGGGGTTGCCAGCTTCCAAAAAATAACGAGTTCCCGAAATACCAGCAAATATTTTGTCTCCCAGTCTTGATGATACTTGGTGGTAATGATCAGTACACAAATCCCACTTGGCTCACCAAATTTTGTTCTTCTAGGTTGAAGCGTTCGTCTACAGTAGTCGTTTTTATATCTAGGTTTCCCTCTGTTCTCTCCTATATAGATAGATGAATTTGGAACTCTAAATCCAACATGGTTTGTAGTAGCTCTTTGAAACTTGACAAAATAAAGGACTTCTCAGTTTTGTCTCTATGGTTGTTTCCTCTTCAAGTAGCCCTAGGCACAGACTGTTGAAAAGCACTTTCATTGAGGGGGTTGCAAACTTCTAAGAAATAACGAGTTTCCGAAATACCTTCAAATATTTTTTCACCCAGTCTTGATGATACGTGATGGTAATGACAAGTACACAAATCCCACTTGGTCACCAAATTGTGTTCTTCTAGGTTGAAGGGTTCGTCTACAGTAGTCGTTTTTATATTTAGGTTTCCCTCTGTTCTCTCCTATATAGATAGATGAATTTGGAACTCTAAATCCAACATGGTTTATAGTCGCTCTTTGAAACATGACAAAAAAAAGTAGTTCTCAGTTTTGTCTCTATGGTTTGTTTCCTCTTCAAGTAGCCCTAAGCAGAGACTGTTGAAAAGCACTTTCATTGAAAGGGGTTGCCAAGCTTCCAAAAAATAACGAGTTCCCTAAATACCCGCAAATATTTTTTCACCCAATCTTGATGATATTGGTAGTAATGATCGGTACATAAATCCCACTTGACTCACCAAATTTTGTACTTCTAGGTTGAAGCTTTCTTTTACAGTAGCAATTTATATTTTTAGGTTTCCCCCGGTTTTCTCCTATATAGATAGATGAATTTGGAACTCTAAATCCAACATGGTTTGTAGCAGCACTTTGAAACTTGAGAAAATAAAGGAATTCTAAGTTTTGTCTCTAATATTTGTTTCCTCTTCAAGTAGCCCTAATAGAAACTGTGGAAAAGCACTTTCATTGAAAGGGGTTGCCAAGCTTCCAAGAAATTACGAGTTTCCGAACAACCAGCAAATATTTTTTCACCCAATCTTGATGATACATGGTGGTAATGATCGGTACAAAAATCCCACTTGGCTCACCAAATTTTGTTCTTCTAGGTTGAAGGGTTCGTTTACAGTAGCAGTTTTTATTTTTAGGTTTCCCTCTGTTCTCTCCTATATAGATAGATGAATTTGGAACTCTTAATCCAACATGGTTTGTAGTAGCTCTTTGAAACTTGACAAAATAAAGGATTTCTCACTTTTGTCTCTACGATTTGTTTCCTTTTGAAGTAGCCCTAGGCACAGACTGTGGAAAAGCACTTTCATTGAGAGGGGTTGCCAAGCTTCTAAGAAATAACGATTTTCCAAAATCCAGCAAATATTTTTTCACCCAATCTTGATGATGCTTGGTGGTAATGATCAGTCCACAAATCCCAGTTGGCTCACCAAATTTTTTTCTTCTAGGTTGAAGTGTTCGTCTACAGTAGCAGTTTTTATGTTTAAGATTCACTCTGTTCTCTCCTATGTAGATAGATAAATTTGGAACTCTAAATCCAACAAGGTTTGTAGTTGCTCTTTGAAACTTGACATAATAATGGAGTTCTCAGGTTTGTCTCTATAATTTGTTTAATCTTCAAGTAGCCCTAAGCAGAGACTGTGGAAAAGCACTTTCATTGAAAGGGTTAGCCAAGCTTCCAAGAAATTAGGAGTTTCGGAAATACCAGCAAATATTTTTTCACCCAATCTGGATGATACGTGGTCGTAATGACAAGGACACAAATCAAACTTGGCCCACCAAATTTAGTTCTTCTAGGTTGAAGCATTCGTTTACAGTTGCAGTTTTTATTTTTGGTTTCACTCTGTTCTCTACTATATAGATAGATGAAATTGGAACTCTAAATCCAACATGGTTTGTAGTAGCTCTTTGAAACTTGACAAAATAAAGGAGTTCTCAGTTTTGTCTCTATGGTTTGTTTCCTCTTCAAGTAGCGCTAGGCACAGACTTGGAAAAGCACATTCATTGAGAGGGGTTGCCAACCTTCTAAGAAATAACGAGTTTCTGAAATACCAGCAAATATTTTTTCACCCAATCTTGATGATACTTGGTGGTAATGATCAGGAAACAAATCCCACTTGTCTCACCAAATTTTGTTCTTCTAGGTTGAAGCGTTCGTCTACAGTAGTCGTTTTTTTATTTAGGTTTCCCTCTGTTCTCTCCTATATAGATAGATGAATTTGGAACTCTAAATCCAACATGGTTTGTAGTAGCTTTTTGAAACTTGACAAAATAAAGGACTTCTCAGTTTTGTCTTTATGGTTGGTTTCGCCTTCAAGTAGCCCTAGGCACAGACTGTGGAAAAGCACTTTAATTGAGAGGGGTTGCCAAGCTTCTAGAAATAACGAGTTTCCGAAATACCAGCAAATATTTTTTCACCCAATCTTGATGATAAGTGGTGGTAATGACAAGTACACAAATCCCACTTGGCTCAACAAATTTTGTTCTTCTATGTTGAAGCGTTCGTTTACAATAGCAGTTTTTATTTTTAGGTTTCACTCTGTTCTCTCCTATGTAGATAGATGAATTTGGAACTCAAAATCCAACATGGTTTGTAGTAGCTCTTTGAAACTTGACAAAATAAAGGAGTTCTCAGTTTGTTCTCTATAATTTGTTTACTCTTCAAGGAGCCCAAAGAAGAGACTGTGGAAAAGCACTTTCATTGAAAGAGGTTGCCAAGATTCCAAGAAATAACGAGTTTCCGAAATACCAGCAAATATTTTATCACCCTATCTTGATGATACGTGGTGGTAATGATCAGTACACAAATCCCACTTTGCTCACCAAATTTTGTTCTTCTAGGTTGAAGCGTTAGTCTACAGTAGTCGTTTTTATATTTAGGTTTTCCTCTGTTCTCTCCTTTATAGATAGATTAATCTGGAACTCTAAATAAAACATGGTTTGTAGTCGCTCTTTGGAACTTGACAAAATAAAGGAGTTCTCAGTTTTTTTCTCTATGGTTTGTTCCTCTTCAAGTAGCCCTAACCAGAGACTGTGGAAAAGCACTTTAATTGAAAGAGGTTGCCAAGCTTCCAAGAATAACGAGTTTCTGAAACACCAGCAAATATTTTTTCACCCAATCTTGATGATACTTGGTGGTAATGATCGGTACACAAATCCCTCTTGGCTCACCAAATTTTGTTCTTCTAGGTTGAAGCGTTCATCTACAGTATCAGTTTTTATGTTTAGGTTTCACTCTGTTCTCTCCTATATAGATAGATGAATTTGGAACTCTAAATCCAACATGGTTTGTAGTAGATCTTTGAAACTTGACAAAATAAAAGAGTTCTCAGTTTTGTCTCTATGGTTTGTTCCTCTTCAAGTAGGCCTAACCAGAGACTGGGGAAAAGCACTTTCATTGAAAGGGGTTGCCAAGCTTCCAAGAAATAACGAGTTTCTGAAACACCAGCAAATATTTTTTCACCCAAACTTGATGATACTTGGTGGTAATGATCGGTACACAAATCCCAGTTGGCTCACCAAATTTTGTTCTTCTAGGTTGAAGCGTTCATCTACCGTATCAGTTTTTATGTTTAGTTTCACTCTGTTCTCTTCTATGTAGATAGATGAATTTGGAACTCTAAATCCAACATGGTTTGTAGTAGCTCTTTGAACCTGACAAAAAAAGTACTTCTCAGTTTTGTCTCTATATGGTTTGTTTTTTCTTCAAGTAGCCCTAAGCAGAGACTGTGGAAAAGCACTTTCATTGAAAGGGGTTGCCAAGCTTCCAAAAAATAACGAGTTCCCTAAATACCCGCAAATATTTTTTCACCCAATCTTGATGATATTGGTAGTAATGATCGGTACATAAATCCCACTTGACTCACCAAATTTTGTACTTCTAGGTTGAAGCTTTCTTTTACAGTAGCAGTTTATATTTTTAGGTTTCCCCCGGTTTTCTCCTATATAGATAGATGAATTTGGAACTCTAAATCCAACATGGTTTGTAGCAGCTCTTTGAAACTTGAGAAAATAAAGGAATTCTAAGTTTTGTCTCTAATATTTGTTTCCTCTTCAAGTAGCCCTAATAGAAACTGTGGAAAAGCACTTTCATTGAAAGGGGTTGCCAAGCTTCCAAGAAATTACGAGTTTCCGAACAACCAGCAAATATTTTTTCACCCAATCTTGATGATACATGGTGGTAATGATCGGTACAAAAATCCCACTTGGCTCACCAAATTTTGTTCTTCTAGGTTGAAGGGTTCGTTTACAGTAGCAGTTTTTATTTTTAGGTTTCCCTCTGTTCTCTCCTATATAGATAGATGAATTTGGAACTCTTAATCCAACATGGTTTGTAGTAGCTCTTTGAAACTTGACAAAATAAAGGATTTCTCACTTTTGTCTCTACGATTTGTTTCCTTTTGAAGTAGCCCTAGGCACAGACTGTGGAAAAGCACTTTCATTGAGAGGGGTTGCCAAGCTTCTAAGAAATAACGATTTTCCAAAATCCAGCAAATATTTTTTCACCCAATCTTGATGATGCTTGGTGGTAATGATCAGTCCACAAATCCCAGTTGGCTCACCAAATTTTTTTCTTCTAGGTTGAAGTGTTCGTCTACAGTAGCAGTTTTTATGTTTAAGATTCACTCTGTTCTCTCCTATGTAGATAGATAAATTTGGAACTCTAAATCCAACAAGGTTTGTAGTTGCTCTTTGAAACTTGACATAATAATGGAGTTCTCAGGTTTGTCTCTATAATTTGTTTAATCTTCAAGTAGCCCTAAGCAGAGACTGTGGAAAAGCACTTTCATTGAAAGGGTTAGCCAAGCTTCCAAGAAATTAGGAGTTTCGGAAATACCAGCAAATATTTTTTCACCCAATCTGGATGATACGTGGTCGTAATGACAAGGACACAAATCAAACTTGGCCCACCAAATTTAGTTCTTCTAGGTTGAAGCATTCGTTTACAGTTGCAGTTTTTATTTTTGGTTTCACTCTGTTCTCTACTATATAGATAGATGAAATTGGAACTCTAAATCCAACATGGTTTGTAGTAGCTCTTTGAAACTTGACAAAATAAAGGAGTTCTCAGTTTTGTCTCTATGGTTTGTTTCCTCTTCAAGTAGCGCTAGGCACAGACTTGGAAAAGCACATTCATTGAGAGGGGTTGCCAACCTTCTAAGAAATAACGAGTTTCTGAAATACCAGCAAATATTTTTTCACCCAATCTTGATGATACTTGGTGGTAATGATCAGGAAACAAATCCCACTTGTCTCACCAAATTTTGTTCTTCTAGGTTGAAGCGTTCGTCTACAGTAGTCGTTTTTTTATTTAGGTTTCCCTCTGTTCTCTCCTATATAGATAGATGAATTTGGAACTCTAAATCCAACATGGTTTGTAGTAGCTTTTTGAAACTTGACAAAATAAAGGACTTCTCAGTTTTGTCTTTATGGTTGGTTTCGCCTTCAAGTAGCCCTAGGCACAGACTGTGGAAAAGCACTTTAATTGAGAGGGGTTGCCAAGCTTCTAGAAATAACGAGTTTCCGAAATACCAGCAAATATTTTTTCACCCAATCTTGATGATAAGTGGTGGTAATGACAAGTACACAAATCCCACTTGGCTCAACAAATTTTGTTCTTCTATGTTGAAGCGTTCGTTTACAATAGCAGTTTTTATTTTTAGGTTTCACTCTGTTCTCTCCTATGTCGATAGATGAATTTGGAACTCAAAATCCAACATGGTTTGTAGTAGCTCTTTGAAACTTGACAAAATAAAGGAGTTCTCAGTTTGTTCTCTATAATTTGTTTACTCTTCAAGGAGCCCAAAGAAGAGACTGTGGAAAAGCACTTTCATTGAAAGAGGTTGCCAAGATTCCAAGAAATAACGAGTTTCCGAAATACCAGCAAATATTTTATCACCCTATCTTGATGATACGTGGTGGTAATGATCAGTACACAAATCCCACTTTGCTCACCAAATTTTGTTCTTCTAGGTTGAAGCGTTAGTCTACAGTAGTCGTTTTTATATTTAGGTTTTCCTCTGTTCTCTCCTTTATAGATAGATTAATCTGGAACTCTAAATAAAACATGGTTTGTAGTCGCTCTTTGGA